>NW_008590314.1:60517-60737 GCF_000691845.1 Merops nubicus | reverse complement strand
TAGCTGGCGGCTGCCCCTCAGCTGGCCTCAGGTCACGGCCTTCTCCAGGCAAGTTGCAGGTGCTGAGTTGAGGAGCGCACCTGCGGCTCTGCTGTGGGTAGTGAAACCTGCGCCCGGGTTCAGGTGTGCCCAAAGCAAGCACGTCCCAGAGGTTGGGTGAATGTCGTGTGTCCCCCCCGCTCAGCATTAGCAAGTAGATCACAGGGTTAGAAGTAGGGAA
>NW_008590314.1:44411-60500 GCF_000691845.1 Merops nubicus | reverse complement strand
GAAAGGAGTAGTGTCAGGAGTAGTGTCATGGTGTCCTATGCTTGTGCTGTTGCCCAGGTGTCTGCTTTTCCTCCATGCTGGAGGTAGAGTTGCAATACTACTGCCAGTTTTCCTTTGCTCTTGTGGCTTTACTTTTTAGTTTCTGTGCAGTGATTTTCCTGAAGGGAAAAACCACGCTTAGTAGCTTGCTTTAGTTCTTGTAAGATGAACTTTATTAGTGAAGACGAAGTCTTGCAGTAGAAAGCCAGGTTTCTAGTGGGCTTTGGTTCATAAGAGAGTTCATTTTCAGTTTGATATCTAATAAGGCTCCCTTACATAGCTACCTTTATGAATATCTGCTGTAGAGGAATGAAGTTGCTGAATATTACTGTTCCCATGCTTCAGGCAATCAGAAATGCTGGGCTCAAGCCCAAACCTTGAGCTTTATTTTATATTCCAAAGGAAATGAGTATAACAAATGGAAGATGGGTTTGACGTATTTGCTGGAACCAGTACCAATGGGAATTAATGCGAGGCGGCTTCTTCTTGCTGTATTAATGAACGCTGCCACAAATACTGACCACTACTGTAAGTGTCATAGTTTACCCTGTACACTCATGTTGAACACATAGCTGTCACCAACACATGAATGTAGTATCAAATGTCATTATTACTTAGTGCCAACAGAGAGGCAAGCTTGCCTTTTGATGCCAGTGCCACAGATAATGCCTTGGTATCTGTACTTCCATACAACAAAGTCCTCTGCCTAATCCCCAAAATCACTCCATGCTAAAGTGACAGCATTAATTTTCCCTGCCGTTACACATTTTGCCAGCCCTTTGTGTAGGCACACAGTAACAGCTCTCTTGTGTCAGGTCTGCAAATCTACCCCAGATATGTCCCTTTTACAGTGCACACACCTGTCTTTTAGGATTATGCAACTGATAATCCAGTACTGGCTGCTCTTCCAACACCCATTTGATCTTGAGAAACATACAGACCACTTATTTTGCTTGCAAAGGCAAATAACATGTGTACAATTCCCACATCTAGTACAAGTAAGGTATATTGCCATCACAGGGTCACCTTTTTGTATTTCTTAATTATTATCTTCTGCAGTTACACCCTGGATGGCAGAGAGACCTTTCTTTCAAATGAGAAGGCCATTGCAAATACTAATTTCTGTGTGGTAACTTTTGACTTTTTAAAGATTGCTTTGTACTTTCCTGAGGACCCAGCATGAAGTCCTAGTGTATTTAATGACAGTACAGTTGTGCATTGATTTTATTACTTTGCACTGATTTGATAGTTTTCCTTGTGTCTTATTGATCTCGCTGAACTGAGTTAATATATAATAGTACAGCAGGCAAATAACAGCCACTCTGTTTCCACAAATCGACTCAATTTGTCATTAAGGAACATGAAGAGAATGAAGTCTGTCTCTTCACTTCAACAGTTTAATCTGCATCACCTTGCTGCTTTTAAGTTATTTGACATTTCTGGTCATCCAACCCTGAAAAGATCTTACTTCTCCCCTCATGACATGCTTTACTGCCATTAATTGTTGAGGAGATGCTTTTACATCACTAGTAAAAGCAATGGCCATCAGACTTCTATAGAGACAGTTCCACAGCCATTTGCAGATGGAACTCCTTTCAAATCAAGAGATACTGGATGAGATGTGCTCATCACATTCTGATGAAAATATGCTCATTTATCTTTTTACATGTGTTGTAACTTGTTTACATAGTATATTAAAATAGCATTCAAAACATTACCTCTTTTGAGGTCTGTGAAGATAAAACTTTATGACTGTTTTGTTGTCCCAGACATACACTCGTGATACGGTGAAAACAAACACTACATTGAGGTATATGCTGAAAGGAATTGTGACTTCAGTAAAGCAGCACATCAGAAAATCTGCTTAAATATGTCAGAAAGTTTTTTAAGAAAACTTAAAGAAAAAAAAAACCTGAATATTATTCAACAGCATTGAAAACAAAGTGCAAATCGTAATCTCTTTGAATAGCTCTAGTTATAATTCTCCATTTCTATCGTGGCAACCTCTGCCTGTAACCAGAGATTATGTGTTACATAAATACTTGCAACTGCTAAAATTTGTAAAAAGCACATGAAGAGGTGGGATACTGCTACAGCAGAGGCCTTTTCTTAAAAATAAATAAATAAATTCATATTCTGTTATTTAACAGATAAAAACAAATGCAATACATAAGTAAAAAAAATGTGTTTCTAGATAATCTGTTTCTAACATTCAACTTGAGCATGAAATCTCCTCTTGAAGAAAAGCCAGGTAGAGATCCCAGTGAGCTAAACATTTTTAGCTCACTGCTGCTTATTTGTTCAATGGGACAGTTCACTTTGTTCCTTTATACTGAGCTGCTTTATACTTATGCAGAAACAAATAATTTTGTCTCTGTAATCCTTGAGCAGGAGCAGGAGCCCCTAATATCTTGTCTTTGACAATCTCACAGTTTCAGTAAGTCAAGTCCTTATAAAAGCTGTTTTACCTGCAAAGTGATACATGAGAATCTGGCTGGCTCTGTGATGTGGGAATTATAGTTTATTTTTCATTGAATTCTGTGGTGTCCACTATGTATAGCATGTATTTTCAAACAAAATTTCCTCTGGTTTTTGCCTTAATATTTTTTTGTGTATCCAAGAAGCAGGAACACCATAGTTCTGGAGAAGTAACAATGGAATTAATAAATCAAAATCTTGTGGTTTTGTCATCCTTCCTATAACAAGGTGATTTTTCTGGCCTGTTTCTGCTGTGTTCAGAGATTTAGAGTGTCTGTTTCTTCTTTCTTTGTGAAATTACATTATTCACAATCCTCAAACATGTATGTAGCTATCAGAAAAGCAACAAAGCATCATAGGACTTTGTAGGAAGTTTTCCTTGTTTTCTTGTTATGTTATTCAATCCTAAAGCTATCTTTCATTGGTTGTATTTAGATGGAATCCAGAGACTATACTGTGCTGGATTACTACTGTTTTAAAGAGGGTGATTCTTAGGCATTAATACAGTTTCACTTTCATGGCTACTTCTTTATTACTGTGATGCAGGTTTGCTTCAAGCTACAATGTATTATCCATTGGTCAACTCAACAAGTACTTCTTTAAGACCAATTGGCTGTTTCTTCTAACTCACTATCAGTCATTTCTCTTTTCCTCAAAACCGGGAAGAGTATTCATGTTTTTGGCAGAGTAACAATGCTACTGCATCTAACCAAAACAGCCCCGTTTGTGAAGCCAGTCATTAATTCCTCTCTGGTAGCTTGTCATCACCAGATGTCTGCTGAGTTTACACCCTGTGCATTTCCCGTGACTGCACCCACAAGGCATCCACAGATGACTCTATTTTCAATAAGAGCACCACATCCTTTTCTGAACTTTTCACTACCTCGGCAGCTGCAGCTGCTGACCACAGAACTGCAGCCTCTCTTTACATCACACGTGGTACCTCCCTCTTCACTGAAAGAGTCTACAAACAGGGTACCAGTATAATGTTACTTTTACTTTCAGGATAGAGTTTCATTGCTTCAGATTTCAGGAAGTGGGTTTTGTACTGAAAGTAATGAGGAGTATTCTACATCCAACACAGAAAAAGATTTCCAGGTTTATCTTGACAAGCAGGGTGTAAATGAAGTGGCAATGAAGTCACTGCCATTATTAAAGGATGTCTGAAGGAGGAAGCAGAAGCGTAGGCACATTTCCCTCCAGAAATCTGCGCTCACTGAACATGATCACCAGCAGTAGATGCAATTAGCTATGTCCAATTTACATTTTGAGCACAAGGGACAAGCTTTCACAGCATGCTTAATACAGCAAACACAACAAACTGAGTTTTGTGACCACAATGCACAGTTTCTCAGTTCAATGGGAAACTGCAAAATATACTTGTGAGGTATAATTACAGCACGCCACAAAGAAAATTTCAAAAGGATAATTGAAGCAACACTCATATCTTGAAAAAGAAATGGGTTAATTGATGTAGGTTCATAGACATATGTCATAGCATACAATACAATAAAGAAAATATAAACACCAATTTTCAAATGAACACAGCTTGATAACTTAAATTCAAGTTTTAGGAGTAGCAAAGGAAAAAAAAAAAAAAAAAACCCAACCCAAAACCCACAAAGTAAGCCCTAAATTGCAATCCTTCATATAACTGGTAGAGGTGAAGGAAAAATTTGGGGAAATACTAACTTTCTAACTCATTAGGGGGCTTTCTTTCTGGTTGGCGTTTGTTTTGGCTGGTTGGTTTTTCTGTTTTGCTTTGGTTTTTTTCTTTCTGTGGCCACTGAGGCTGGTAGAAAAACAGCCAATTTAGTCAGAAAACTTTGCAGCATAGCAGGGAGTCTCATTTGTCATTGCTTGCAATAGCAGCTGTCTCCATCAAGAAAGAAGTTAATCAGTACAGACTATATAAATTAGGTAATTCTTTAGATGGTTAGCAATGTACTTTGAATAAGCAAAGAGCAAGCTTTGTCTCCTGCTACTGGGAAACGTCTCTTTCAAATATGCTGATTTTGTGATTCGAAACTAAGGAGCAATGAAATTCCTTAATGACAGCTAAGGAACACAAAGGACATAAATATTTCTGGTAACTGGCGATACTCAGTATGCACAAGAGATACAAAGTGTTCCGATTGTTCTAAGAGCTATATCTAGGCTGAGGTTCTGTTCAACTTTCTTCAACTTCTTCCATTCTATGCTTAATTATTTCAAATTCTTGTCTAAATTTCTTAGCCAGGTCAAATTCAAAAATTGCAAGAAACAGAAAGTATTAAACTTTGGGAGCATGTTTCTTTACATAAAACCCTGAAATATAGTATGTTGAGTTAATATGCTGAATATGTAGCCAGTAAATCTATAAAGATACAGAACTTCAGGCAAATTTGCACTCCCCAACTTCTACACTAAGTAGCTTGCATGCCATTCAGGAAGACAGAATTTTCTTAAAAATTCATTTTGTACAGCCTTGAAAGCATTTAGGACCTTTCTAACCCAAGGTGTTGGCTTGTCAATGTCTCTAGCCTGAAAACACAGATTGATGATGTGGTTAAAATCAGCCCCCTGGACATAAATGAAGGAAGAAACTGGTTGCTCTTCTCTTTACCCCTCTCTATGTTTATTATGGAACTTACATGTAAAGCAGGTAACCAAGCAGGAAAAAAAAAACTGACTAGTTCTGCAAAATATGAGTTACTTGTTTAGAACTCTGGCCTACAGCCATAAAAGATGTGGTTTGTTTTCTTGCAGTTTATGTCATGTATTTCTTCCTTGAAAGAACTAGACTTGATGAACTTGATACAACGAAAATGTGATGCACATGAAGAAGAGCTGACAGATATGAGCCTTCAGTTTTGAGAAGAAAGCAGATCTCAGAAGACTAATTAGTTCATAATTCCAAGAGTGATATAAAAATGCAAAAAGAAATAAAAAAGCTAGCACTGGTGCAGTGGCTTAAGAGGAAGGCAATCAGTTGTTTGTATTATTAAATGACCTTACTAATGCGTTGCAGCTTATGTTGCAATCATGAGCTGTTAGGAAAGGACAGACTGAGTGAGCTGAATCACAGGTACATGAAGTATATCTACTGTGGGTAGGATGGTTTTTGGGAGCACTGCTTTGCCTGAGTAGAGGACCTATTCCAAAGATAGCATGTGATCAATACCCTCAGAGGCTGTTAGAGGACGATACACAGTGTATCATTGTAAAAGGCAGGAAAACAATGGGTTTGTACATAAAGACTTCAGTAGTTATCTTACTCATATGATCACAGTTCATTACCTCTTTCTGACAACAATAAAGATTTAGTTTCATGTTTTATTTTAACCCTGTCTGCAATGCTTGAAAAAAAAAGAGATGGTATATAGTGCCTGTTTAACTAGAGCAGCAACTAAAAACTTCAAGCAAGATCATTTTAATATAAAAAGAACTGGATCTTTATCACAAAAAAATAAAGCAAGGAAGCTCTTATGTACTACAGAAAAATCATTTAACCTTCAAGATCTGCTAGGCAATTTTGTGGGGATCCACCACAACTAAAACACATGTTGCAATAATTAAATGTAGAAGATTGGGTAGTACATATGCTATCTTCAAAAGTTGTTAAACAATGGATAAGAATATTAATGCAAAGAATATTTATATTGCAATGGTATCAAGGGCATACATCAAAGTGGAGTACCTTTTGTAAAATCAAGGGGAAATTACTTGTGCTTTGGCGCATGGCATAACATGGCACGTCAAAATAAATTAGAAACTGTTTTCAAAATGTACTGTGTATATTACTTATAAAGTATTATGCTTTACTAGGAAGGAAGAAACAAAAGACAGAAGTTGTGGGATAGTAACTGCACTTAAAGCAAAACAGGTAAGCATTGTTACAAACTTTGTTCTTTTGCAAGCTATCTCTAGCCTTCACACACAAGCTCTGTGTGAGGAATGTGGCTTATATGGATTTACAGAACCTAGACAAAATTTAAAATTTCTTATGTGAAGTGTTTTTCTCTTGATATGCTTCAGATTATCTTTTCCTCCTGAAGATTCCATAAGGTAAGTTGATTTAGAACTCTGTTTTATGTAGAAAAATGCTCTAAATTTCTCTTGTAAGCATCTCAATGGAAGTAACAAAACTGATCATAAGTTTTCTCAAATGTATTTCAAATTGGCCAATGGACTAATGCTGAAGAACTACTTATAAATATGGATTCACTTTCAAAGAGTAATTTTTATAAAATTTCCATATGTCAGTGACCCAGTGTCATTAGGAACCTTTATTCTAAATCACATAAAACTCATTTAAATCAGTTATTGTTTTTAGTGAAGTTCTACTGGCTCAACTTAGGCTCTGTCCTTTGAATTAATAAATTATCTGAAGTAAATTTACCTTGAGAACAGTGTGATAAGCTATCAACAAACACGTAACTCATCCGTTGACAGTTTTGGTGCTTGTGAAAAACATTCATTGGTGAAAACAGCTGTGCCAGCAGCTACTTAAGTGCAGTTCCAATCTTACTTGACCAGACCACAGAAAACTGAGAAAGCTGGAGATACCCCTGATAGCTTAAATGTTTCATGTTTTCCTCTTTTATGCTCAAATTTTAGTAGGTAGGGGATATTCCAATATTTTTAGATTTCTTTCTCCTTTGGTTTCTTTGGTGATTTCTCCTTGCAGGGAAGTGAGGGGCTTTGAAAGTGACTGTTTCATAAACTGTATATGCACATAACAATTTGAGCACCTATGCAGTCAACAAATGAAAGGTGCTAGAAAAAAAAAAAACACTAATGGGTTTTAAACAGTACTAAAATACTGTCTCAGTCATTCTTATTAGTGCATATTCTGACCTTTAAAGTCTTAAGGAACTGATATTGTTATTGTTACTGTAATTTTTGGTAAATTGGAATCATGAAACTACTGTTTTTCAAGAATCTTCTCAACAGTTGTAAGGACAGTTGCATCTGTGGGGCTGCTGGTGGGGATGGAGGAGTCTAGAGAGTACCACAGTCTCTCCCTGGTCACATATTTGTATCAGATAAGGCAATGTCAGACTGGGAGCAGGAGTCCTTCTCTTCCCATCCGCCAAGCTGCCCCTATATTCTGTAACACAGTATCACTGCTGTGGCAGAAGAATAAAAGCCTCCACAAGAGAAGGACCACAGATACAGATACACAGTACAATTTCAAACTTGGTACAAGCCAAATTCTGCAAGAGGAAGCTTTACACCTAGTGTCAAGAGTTATGATTTGGACATTAAGAAACTTGGGCTTGGTGCCATTTCTTAACCAGGATAAAACACAGATATGAGTCACATGGTAAATTCTTTATTTGGCATCTATAACCAGTCAGTTTTTTCAACTGCTGTTCAAAATGTGTAAAAATTATTACTTTAAGCATTAATTAAGTGGATAATTAAACTACAGCCTGATAGTCATTTGTTGACTAGTTGCTTTGATGTCAATATGGTTTTGATTTGTTTGCTGAGATTTCAGTTAGTTTTAATTATGTTACTAATAGTTTAGTATAAATAACAGTTTTGGTAATATATCTTCATGCTTATAGTTTGGAGTGTTAACCACATACAACATTGTCTCACATTTCTTTAAAGAAAGAAATCCATGGAGTTTTGATTAGGTGTTCCCTGATTAATATAAGACTATGACCGTTTTTTTCTGTTACTGTATGGTCCTTACATCTGGCAGTTATCTGGGAATGTAGTCTGCAAGCAGGAAGGCAGTAGGGGAAGAAGCATGGCCCTGTGCAAAGCCTGACAAAAATTCACAGCACTCAATGTCATGGTCTCAGGACGGTCTTGTTGCATTATTCTGACCTACACCACTCCTTTGGGGAAAGGAAAGGATTTCAAATGGGCATATCAGCAAAAGTGCCTCTCCTGCTGCTTGGAGAGAGGCAGAATCTAAAGATATGTGGTTTTATTGATGACTTGCAGCAATTAACCATAGGCTGCCACTCTTTTTGCTTTCATCAGCACCCTGGGGTTCTATGCTCCCTTGCAGTTGCCCAGAAGTGAGCTGGAACAACTAAGACTAACCTTACAAAAATACAAGCTGCATAAATTAATCAAGAGCTATATTGTTAAATTCAAGAGGAAGACCAAGATATTGAAGGTTTAGATTCAGTCCTTTATAAGCCTTCCAAATGGGTTCATTAGGAAGTCACTCATCTTCTAGAACATTATGATTTAGCAGACAAATTCACAGGTCCTGAAATCATTGGTTTGCTTTCATACTTTTTGTGCAAAAAGATTAGAGTACAAAGCAAAACTGCATAGCTACCACAAGAAACTTCTAAGCAAAGAAAAAATAATGTGAGAAGCAAGTAAAGAATTACAGAGGTAAATAGTGCTACTCAAGAAACAGATAGTACTATTAAGATTGTTTAGTTGGCAAGACAGCAAACCTTGACTGTTGCCAATAGAATGGCAACGAAAACACTCAGATAAATTCCAGTCTCACAAACATTAGGCCACATGGGAACAATTAAAGGCAATGTAGTGTGCTTACCTAAATAAATGGTGGGGAGAAAAAATGTTTCTTTTATTTTAATGGAGTAGACTATTATATTGGGTAGAGGAGAATAGCTAAAAGCTATAGGCAGAATTTTAACCTAGACTGGCGTTCCACTCAGGCAGTGAATAGGCACAAAGGCTTGTCCTAGCCAAAATATTTTATGATTCCTGTAAGCTGGGGAAGGATTGTCTAGTCCTCAGTCTCTAAACTGCACAAGTAGCTACTCTCTGCTTGAAAGAGAAGTAGCTTGCAGTTTGATCTGGTAACACCATAACAGAATATACTGGGTAGCATGGGAATAAGATATAGATAATAGAGTATGTAGAAGAAAGTCAGTAAAAGACTAATCCGTCTTGAAGCTGCAGTGTTCAAATGAGTGCAGCCCTATTCTTGGGCACTGAGGAAAAATCACAAACAACTTACTGTGCTGAAAAAGAAAGTATCCATGTTTTTTCCTAAAACCTACTATTTTACTTCTACCCTTTACTATGATCTATCTCCATGGGAAGCAGAATCTAGCCCTGGCTGCTTTAACATGTTTATGTGTAGTAAATGGCTCTTGGTTTCAGTCCCTTTTCCATAAGATGCAATTTGATTTTTAAGATATTTAACATAAAATGTAACACCTATGCCTGTGCAAGTATTTTTCCTATTACAAAAACTGCAGACATTCCACTTGAATACCATGAAGGATTATATCTGAAGCATACTAAAATACATAAATTTCTATTTTAAAATTAGGATGGTTTAAAATGAAGTTGGAATAGTCAGTAACTTCTGAGTTTTATGACAGAAGTCTTTACATAAATTTCTTATACAGCTACTATCTGTACTACCTCACCATGTGTAAGCACACAAAAGCAAGATTAGAATGATAGGTTAGAAAATACTAGCTATTCTGGATTTTTGCTTTTACAGTGTGAATAGGCAGTAACCGAGATGGTTGTTTTATATATAATATAAAATAGTTGGAACCAATCAAGATTTGTTTTATTTGGCTTTACTATGGACTTCGACTGAATGTCATGCCCGAAGCAATGGCATTTGTTAGGGCCCAGATTTAAATCAGTTGAAAGAATTGCTCTATGGAAAACAAAAATTTAGTTATCAGCAAGTTATCCACCTCAAGAAGTTTTAACTAAAAAAATTCCGGTTCTGTTTCACAACTCTCTCCTTTCCAGATGATATGCTTATCACAGACATGTTTACCGAAACAGCAGCATAAGCCTGTAACGTGCTGTTTATTGTGTGTTACTAAACTCAGAGCAGCTATCAATGTCAGAATAATTGGGGTGACTGTTTGAAAGTTGTAGAAAATATGATATATAGAGGAAAAAAAACAGAAGAATCATAACTGAGCCCTGCACACTGATGTCAACTTAAGTAGTGCAGGACAAACTTTATGAAGTTAAACAGAATCTGATCTGGTTTAGGTTTTTTGGATTTGTTTTGTACTTAGAATATGTAGAAGCCTTTGAAACTATATATCACAGCTAACTTTAGAAAATCACTTTTCTGTGAAATATCCAATACAGTCACCTGTAACTTAGAAAAGCCTGAAGGACTTAATGTAGAACGGAGATTTTCATAATCTTGCACAATAGGAATCACGTTGCACACAGTGTCTCTTGTAATAACAACTCAAATGCAACAAATGTTTTAACTTTGAAGTCAATACTCTGTTTCTGTAATCAAACATGAATAGCGTTAAATAACAGAGAACTGTTATCATGGTGAAATATTCCACTTATAAACAAACATACAACAAATATGGTGTATGGTGCATTTTTGCTGCACAACATAAATTGTATCTGCTTAGTATTTAATATTCAGTAAGATACTATATGAGTCTGCAAGAGATAGTGTGTAAGAATTCACCTGCATCAGGTTCTAACTTCTTTGCATAAGAATGAACCAGCCCACTTTCCAGAGGTGTGAAGGGACATGCAGTGAAGAAGCGCTGGTACAGAACCAGAGCACAGTGTTTGATCAGAGATTTTCAACATTATACTCTAACAAAGAACCTGTGACAGGGACAGAGCAGCACCCAGTAATTACAAGCATCATTCTGTTTCCACTCCCTCTTCTTACAGAACAGAGAACCTCTGACAGCTGGTGGGCTTAGATTCAACTCACTCTACCTGGCATAGATTATCACTCTCTCAGAGGAGTTGCACTAGCATACAACCAGAAAAAGAAAGCTGGGAAGCAAGCCCTTTACGATACAATAGCTGGTGTAATATATGACCTTTGGCTGACACAATCACAGGCACGGTGATGTTTGGTAACTGTGCCATATAAATGTCTGGTAGAAGGATGCAGATTGAGCCCTCGTTGAATTGACTTGAGTATTACACCTTGCGAGTCACAGTAATGCCACCCTAGAGAACATGGTGGAGCTGCTCAATAAGTGGTGATTTAGGTGGGCCATATTTGTTGATTTACTTAAATATTGCTGGCATTTTACAACAAGCCTTTCACAAATATTTAGAATTCTTCACTTTATCTTTAGTTGGGCCCAATAGTCCGTCTGTTTATCACTTTAATTATTCTTGGTAGAAAAGGGCTTTTCCGTACTTAAGAAAGAAGACAAGCGAATTGGAAAGTGTCCTGCTGGCACACCAACATTTGGGAAAGGATACAGACAGTACATCCATAGACATTTATATTTGTTTCCATGCTACAAACTGGCTAAGATATTTTATTCTATGCAAATGCTGGCAGGAGATCAATATAAACAAAATGATCCCGGATGAGCAGCTCCAGCTCACTGTTATGGCCATTTCTCATGCAACTGCCTGTTTCAGCTATTGAGCAATTGCTGGTGTTCCTGACTTGAAAGTATCGGTTACTTTTCTGTGAAGAATCTCACAAGCCAGGAGTAAGTGACAGTGGAAAATTGTATACTATGATGATATAAACTGCATAAAAAATCATGGTTTTGAGAATAAATCTTTTATTCATAACCATAATTTTCATGCTATTGCATCTCTATCTATCAGCCTTCATAGCATGTCAGTTTTCACATTCATTCTTTTGGCACTACAGCTTCCAGCAGCTTAACCAGTAAAACAGATACTCAAGGTCTTTATCCAAACATGCATTTTCTAGAGCATAAGGTAAAACCAGATAGAAACAGAATTCCGAAAGTACAGTAAGTGCAATCCATATTAATAACCTATAAAAATAGCCTAAGTCTTTGAAATGTAGTTTACACGTTGTCCTTTTATGTAGTGTCTGAAGGTCTTGTTTTATTTATCATTATTGATTCTGAATGAAATAGTTAGGGTAGCTTTTTACAATAAAAAAGATATAGCTGGACCCATGATACTTAAAAACAAACTTTGGTTTCAGGGCAGTTCATGCAGTGTCTGTGTTTTCCATGTTAATGATAATTTTTAAGAAACTCAAAATTTCAGTATCTATTGCATTGACAATAAGAAACAGCTCAAGGAACTAGAAAAAGCAAGTCCTTTTTTGTTCTATCTATAGAGAGACTTATTACACAACATAGAAAAACAACTTCCTTGAAAACTTGGGATGCAGTTCAAAGAACTACTCCCAACCAATCAAGTTAGATGAGGAAAAGATGCAATATTCTTGGACCAGCCATACCTGACAAGTCTGCAGACAGATAATGGGCCATAATCCCACCTTAACTTTCAGCCACCCCTGCAAATACCTGTCAGCATCAATGCAGGAGCTTCTGCCAAGTGCCACACAGTTAGGGTCTCTGAACCCACATTTAGACAACACTCCAGCTATCTACATGATGCAAGTTTTGTTCCTCTGGAGTAATCATTATTTAATAAAAACATACAAACATCCGCACCTATACGGTATTAGTAGTCATAGCATGGCAGTAGTGGGCCTTAGGTTTTTTTGCTAGACATTACCCCAAGTTCTGAAATAGCAACCTGCATCAAGGAAGATCAACTTAAGTCCCTCTGTTTTGGAATTAAGGTTCCTTAATGTCACAGTTTAAGAAATTTTTTAAAATTACTTAATGATAATTAATCAAATATTGGTTTAATTGTTGCGCTTCCTTCTTTGAAGAGCCTTGTGGATGGAACACTGCAAAAGAACACTCATTTATACAAATGAGAATTGTGGATATATCAGATATTTTAAAAGAATACATTGTCCATAAGTATTTTTTAATTGTTTTTTTTTTTGAGCAGGTGCACATGAAGAATTCACTCAGGTTCCTAATTAACTCTAAAATAGCAGCATCTCAATTTTACATTAGTTTGTTCCCTGTGAAATTCTTAACCTGGAATATATTGCCCCAGTTCAGCAAACTCCTAGGCAGAGGAATAATGTTACTGTGCTGCAACTTCTACTAAGTCCATGCATCTAGTATGCTTAAAGTTAAATTTATGTGTAAGTGTAGAATCAGAATAAAATTCTAACCCAGCTGAAGCTGATGGCAAAATTCCCACAGGCTACAACGATGCCAGTGTTTACTCACAGTGTTCATACTCAAACACTTGCATCTAACAACCCTCCTTAAATGGCTATTTCAAATTCCATTATTTTAAATTAGCAAAGTGGAACAGATATTATTCTTACATAGCTGTACATATGAAAAATATATTAAGTACATGCTTTAATACTTTTATGAGGTAGTCCTATTTTAATATACAAGTTCTATATAGAAATATCCCTTAGTCATAAATACACCAACACAGTCCAAAGAACATGGAAGAAACAAAAGCAAAAAATACAAGCAGCTCCATCTGTAATACAAAACAATTTAAAGGAGAGGGCAAAACAGAATTCAAGTTCAGGGTATAACCTGGGAGAAGAAATGAGGAAAAGAAATAACTCTGTGGATAAAAGAAATCAAAGATCATCATAAGTAAAAAGAAAGGTCAACTGATACTGGCCAGAGAGAAAAAGAATAGCTCAACATCTACATTTTTTTCCCCAGTATTTAATATAAAAGAAGAGGGAAGCATGGAGCTCAGTGAGATAAATATTAATGAGGCTTTGGAAATATCTGACAGCAGAATTCATAAAAAGCAGGTAAAAGGATATTTAGATAATTTAAATATTTATGATTCGGAAGGTCCAAATTATGTTCAACCAAAAGATCTTAAGGAATTGGCTGAGAAGCACCTAACAGATATCTTTGATATCTCATGGAAAAAAGAGTTAGGCACCAAAGGATTGAAGAGGGATGAATCTTAGGATGAAGAAAAAGGTAAAAAATGTAGAATTTCAAGCAAGTTCCCACTATTCCCTACCATGTGAAACACCACATTAAATATCTAACTAACAGGGTATCATTTAATGCACAGGAACATCAGAGTGCATTTTTGAGGCTGTAAGTTCTGTGTTTCTGTACATCTCTCTCTTTTTGGTTACTGTCATTTAGTCTTAATCATTGCTGGATAAAAGTAAAAGCTAAATAAAAAGAAACAATGTAAACATAAAAAATAAATATAAGGAGAATATTTAGCTGCAGAGTTATGGAAACTCAAAACTCAAAGAACAAAGATTATGAAAGGTAACAATCAATAGGGCTACAAGTAAAATTATGTAGAAGTACACAAGTTCTTGAACGCACAAGTGCAGTCCCAGCAGAAATGGGACTCATGGAAAGCAACACAAGATATGGCCTAAGTGAGTTAGGAACTGTCTGAATTGCATAAACCTGTGCCAGGATCACACTTTGCATTCAGAGGCTAGTTAATACGATTACTATTCCCAAGGTATTACTACATGGGATAACATTCTGGTGTGCAAAGGTGAATCCTGTCTTCTGGGCTTGCAACCGCTATATCCTGTACTAGAAACCACTCGGTGTTTGACACTTATTCCTACTGGAAGTTGCTCCAGTATGTCACTCCTTTAGTGCCCAGAATCATCCTTCTGATTCCCAGCTGTAAAGTATGCATCGCCAATGCAAAACTCTCCATTATCAACAATACTTTCAGTTTAAGTAGCTGCCCTCTATGTCTGATGTTTACCTCTTTGCAGTTTTTCAACACATCAGTTAGAACCTTTCTCAGCCTTTGCTTTGCTGGCTAAACAAATCAAATTTCCTACATTTTCTCTAATTTCATTAATAATCCTGTGCCTTCAGCCTGTGATTCTCTACCATATTCAAATCAGGTGTTACATCACCATCTAAAAGCAGTGCTGTTTCCCATAGCTTCCTGATACACCCTAAAATGTTTTCCTTTCTCACTAATATTTTGCATTGGTCCTTAAAGTTATCTTGCAGCTGATTAGGACTCCTAGATCTCCTTTAGTGGACTTCCACCAACTAAAAGCGAAAATTCTCCTTTTTGTCTTTGAACCCTTGACTTTGCAGTCTGGCGTATTAAATGCCATTCTATTTGTATTTCTGAGATTATCAAATCACCTAAGTTCTCCCACATAGTATTCCAATAGTCTTCTGTATTGATTATATCTCCCAATTTTCTGTTTTCAGGAAATGTCATTACCACATTTTTCCTTTCTGTGTCACGCTCATTAATGAAAATATTAAATCAGTCTTTGAAGAACCCCATTAGCATGCTCTTTTCATTGCAATGCTTTCCCCTTAAATTGTTATCTCTTCTTTAGATATTTCCTTGCCTGCTTTAGATTTCTTGTACTATTCCTCAGTGTATCTTGCTTAACTAGTAATTCCCCAAATGGTATTATATCAAAAACCTTTATGAAGTCCAGATAAATGAGACCTACTTCATTTCCTTTGTCAAAAATAAGTTACTTTATCTGACAAAAAATATCCGATGTTACTAAAGTTACATTTTGCTGGTGGATATATTTTTGTTTTTCTTCTGCATTTTGATGAAATTTACAGCACTGTGTTCTCAATTTTAAAAACTATATGGTGCACTTATCCACTATCTGCATGTTGTTAAAATTTTCATGAGGATTTTTAGTATGCGGAGGCAGTACTCGTGCTCATCGGCTACATTAACACAATGGCTCTTTTGGAGCCATTACAGTTGATCGTGCCAATGATCCATGGATTATATACTTTTATAAGGTCTGATGCACTTGCAAACAAAAGGTTTTTTTCCTTTGCATTT
>NW_008590314.1:0-44380 GCF_000691845.1 Merops nubicus | reverse complement strand
CGCTCTTCCTCACACCCCTACACCCACCCCAAATCATCCTTCAGTATTAATGCAAAGCAACCAAAGGAAACCAAGCCACAAAAATTCTAGCTATCATGATGTGATGAATATACTTAATCCTGGAACAGAAAAATCATTTCTGTCTCTTACACAGGCTCTTTGTGGCTTTCACGTTCTGTGCTTCTGTGGTACTGAAAGGCCCTGATCCAGTCTAGCACACATACAAATTTAGTGCCGTTTTTAACCACGCCTCTAAGACAAAAACTGTTCCCTGAAAAGAGCACAGCTGTAAGTATTTTTGTGTCTTTCATATTACATGTTGCCACTTATCCCTGATTCTCACTATTCCCAAATAAAACTATATTCTTAATCAGGTCCATGTTACCATCCATCTGTGCTCCTGGTCCATCCTGATAGCCATGGTCTCTGGAACAGAGAAACCCATGGAGACTTAGATGATGATCTAACAACACAAGGTTCTTAAGGTGTTGGGGAATTTGTACTGCCTAATGGTAGTTTTCAGGCTATGCTGTAAAAATGGGACAAATCAAGAAGGGAATGTAAGAGGAATGCTGCTGTCAGACAGATTTCCATGCTTGTCCTCTACTAGTCCTTTCTGGTGACAAGACATTTGTGAGAATCTTGGGGAAAAGGACAAAGGTAACCCCTGTGCTGAGTGGAAAGATTCAATTAGCATTAGCTACACTGCCGTGTTGATTCATTTGTTTGTCTCTAAGCTGAAGCCTCCCAACTGACCCACTGTATACATACTAGTTTCTTGCCTAACCTCGTTCTGGATAAAACCGATTCATCTGCTGGACAGAGAGACCCTGATACAGAGTAGAAGGGCAGTGTTGCACTCTGGAGACACAACGCAGTCTGAGTTTTATTCCATCCACATGATATGGAGCTCCATTGTAAGTCAGACAGCTTCACACTCTCACCTCATCCCAGATTTAGTGCAGACACAGCCAGTCTGCACCCAAAACCATTAACTCTGTTAATGTCACATCTTCTGTTGTTATGTGCACAGGCCAGTTCCTTGGCTCAGGTACCTGCTGCACACAGAGTAACGTCAGTATTAGTGTAACCAAGCATGCTGGCCAGGAACAGAGGGACAGTGAAGTTTAATAAAAGCAAAGCAAAGCCTGCGGAGGAATTCAGGTGTGTTTTCATCATACACAAAACAAAATAAACCCAAACCAAATGCCAGCTCCATGAAAACACACGTACTGAATCTGCAATGATGTCTGTGAAGATGATTAGTTAGAATGCCATAGAAGATTCCCATAAAAAGCCCTGCTGTAAGTTGCTTAAAAGAGAAAATGTGATTTGACAAAAAAGCTTTAACATCCTTGCAACTCACAGTTCACAGACTCCTCACCAAAGAGTGAAGGCTTTGTTTGGAACATGCCTGTGCCAAAGACCTCCCGTGTGACCATAGGGGTGTATCTTACTTTCCCTGTACCTTTGTTACTTATCTATAAAATGAATAACATAGTCTTCCTTTCTCCATCCTTTATCTCATCTGTTTAGATGTCAGTTTCTTTAAAGAAAAAATTGCCTCTCGCAGCAAGGGAGAAGGAGTGCAGGCTCAGTAATAATAACACTGAGACCTGGACATTGTCTGGCAAAGGAAGATGGTTTCCTCTTTGTCTCCTTGCTCATCAACCAGAGGTATCAGGATGTGCAATTCTTATGAGTCAGTGGGCATATAATGGGCATATACGTAGCTGGGTAGCCACAGGGGGAATTCAGTGGCTTGTACCAAGGGATAAAAACTGTATCTGGCTTAGGAGCTACTGACATTCAGGGTCTCCAACAATACAAGTAATTTGGGCTTGTGTAAGGAACTAGAAAGTACTTATTAAATAGAAAAGTTGTGCAGAGTACTGACCAGAAAAAGAATATTTAACCGCTATTGTCAATAAGTACTTGAAGTCATCATCCCAGTGAACTGGAAAAAAAAACCCTACACTTGCTGAAATGCTTCAGGTGAAAGGAAAACGCAGAGATGGAGAATACTAATGGAAAAATGTAGTGTAGAATAAAGTCTAGTTCCATCTGCAAAATTGTAGCCAGCTTTGATTACCTTTTCACGTATGGGATGCTGTCAGTCCTAGAAGGATGCAGCACAGGAAGTCAGGGTGGTTTCAGCCTATGAAAGTCTCCAATACAAAGCAATTATAAGTTTTGTTTTCTCTGGGAGATTTCAAGGACACTCTAGTAGAATAGAATTAACAGTGATACCAAAGTATTAAAGTTACCTTTGGACTGAATTAGAGAGAAACAGATATATCTGAGAAGTGCATAGCTGAAGTGCACCGTCTGAAAGAAGGACTGAAAGGGGACAAAAACTTACTGAGGGTAGCAACTTGTTCATTTCCGCAGGACGTCTCCCCCTGTTTTGGTGAACCAGACTATTGTTTGGTCTACCTTGTGCCATATAACTCTATTTGCTGCTCTACTGGTGAAGGGAGCTCTTAAGGATAGTTACAGTTGCTCAAAATGATTCCCACTATAGGAACAGCACACTGTTAGGTCCAAGTTCTATAGTTCTCTATGATCTTTTTCACGGTGACCCTTCATAGGAGCAAGTCCAAGGGAACAGAAATATCACAGAGGCATATAAAAAGCAGGTTATCTGAGGAACAAACAAGAGTTCTTTTCCTGTACCTAAGTTAACGGGTTATAATAGGGCAGTTTTATAGTTTGAAGGTTAAAAGGTCACCGTTGGCCTCTTTTTGTCTCTCTACAACATCCCTCAGCCCAATAGATTTTTTTTGTGCAATAATTTCCCATGCTAACAAATCTTTCATTTAATATTCCAATCCTTCTTGGCCAGATATGTGTGCTTTCAAATATGTAACCATTATAATTTCATGTGCTTGATGATTGTCATTAAGTTGATAAGAGTAAGAAAATATGTGTCACATCCTTATAGACATTTAGAGACTATAGAAATGAACATATGCTATTAAGATTGGTTTATCTGGCAGTCAAAAAATCTCTGATCATTGTGGCAGGCTCCAATTCAGCACTTACTGAGTTACTTCACCATTATTGTACTTGCAAATCAACAGAATTAGTTACTCAAACCTTTTGGAAGGAAAAATACATTTCAAAGCTCCATTTTAAAATGACTGTGAAGAACTATGGATACTTATGTCTTACAGAATGAAAAAAGGTAAAATACTGGAGGTCTAGATTTGCTGATCAATACCTTAGAATCTCAGTTGCACAAAAAGATTTTGCTTGCACAACTATAAAAGAAAGTATTGGTTTGTATAGTTAGTTGTTTAGTTAGGTGTATAGAATAGACTCCAGACCTTCATTGTTCATGAAAATGACTGCATTTTTTTAGTCATTGTTCTAATCATAATATAAAATATTTAAAAGTTAAATATTTTATAGTTCTCTTTCCATAGAACTGAAATGAAGGTGCCTCTCTTTTAGCAACTGGTCTGATAGAAATCATTGAAGTTACTCATAGATGGGAGTATGAAAACCACAGAATTACACTTTTTTATAACCCTTTTTATTCACCTGATAATAATTCAGTAGGAGCAAGATCTTCTAAAGTGCTTATTCTGGACTTAGATACCTAACTGTGACTTTGGACAATCACACAACATTTAATCCTCAAAATTACTCTTCAGTTGCCACTTGAAGTCTATAAATGTAAAACTTGTCCACCAGTAATTGATCATTATCATAAAAATCCAAGTAGAAATTGATCATGATCAAAAATGCATTTTGCCAGTGCTGAACAGTTCAGAGTCTGTCTCAAAGTTGCTGAAATGTTTAAACGCACAAACTGAAGATGTGACAGATCCATATTGAATTTTCTCTTTTTTTGAGGGGGAAGTGACCCTGCAAATTCTGTCATATTATCCTCAAATCCCAGTTATTGATTATTCCAAGACAGAATACTCATCTCTTGAACTTGTAGCACATTGCAAGGAAAAATTAAAATTAATTGAAAATTAAGTATATTTGTATAGAGGAGAGAAATAAAGATAGTGAGTGCAACTAAAATCTGTCCCTCTACTTGGGAAATGAGAAGTCCTAGAATCTTCCTCTGCTGACTGTTTATATTTTTGAATTAAGTATATTACTTCAGATAGGTCATGTCAAATGGAAATTATAATAGTTAAAACTGAGAGCAACTCTCAAAATCAGCCAGGCTGCTGGAAAATGGAAGGATGAAGATGTGTCTTAAAATCTGCTTAACCTAAAAAGAGATTTGAGTCTGTATTTTTCATATCCTTCATACTCTAACCCTTCATGACTTGAATTAGAGATAATGGCAACACCACCACTTCTTGTTGCTGTATTTTGTGAAAGGGACCTCAAGTAGAGAGCCAGCCATTCACATCACGTAAAGATCTGAGGGGGAAAATGCCAGAAAAGAGTGGAGATTAAGAAATAACTTTTTCTCTCCTAGGCTTTTACTATCAGTTACATTGGGCATCATCTTATTCAACAACACTGCTTTGAAAGATACCTAGTTCTTCCCTGGCATTGGCATAGGGAGACTAGTTATTTACTCTAGCAGGGAACAAGAAACTCCAGTGGTAAGCCAAAAAATAGGTATTTCATGTTGAGCCTAGGTCACCTTTGTGGAAGAGTTATTAATTATTTAGTGATTCTGAGGGATTCTGCCAGCTTCAGTTGTTCTGATGAATTTTTAATAAATCACTATTAACATAAATGGGAAGTATAAATTGCTTGCATTATGCTATATGTGGTAGTAGCAATGAGAGGCTTCTGCACTAAGGTCCAAGATATGCTGTTTACCTAACAGAAAGTGACAGCTGTATGATCCCATCCTCCTGGGAATGTCCTGAAAAAAATCCAAAATATTTTCACCATAAAGGAGTTCTATTTTACAGTTGCCAAAAAGCACCTGAAGCAGTTCAGTTACCTGAAGAACTGACAAGAACGAACAGTCTTTTAGTGATCTGCTTCAAAGCCTTACCTGGAGATGGAACTACATGCTAAGAGAAAATCCAATTGAGCCAAAGGGACTTTGTTTCCTAAAAACATATGAGAAAAATAAACTTTTATTAGGACAGTGTGAGTCTTCCTGAAGCACAGTACTTACTGAAGATATTTTTCTAAATATAATCAGTTGTTCTTGAAAAAAGATTTAAAGACCAAAGTAGTAATTTAAGGATTCATTATCACTAGAGGAGTTCCAGTGCTTTCTGTTTTCCTAAGAAGTTAGAAAATGTTTAATAGGTGTTTGCATTGAATTAGGCTTAGTGTAACACTTTTCATGTTTTGACTGTTGACAGGATGAGTCAACCACAGCCCTGTGAAAGATGTGCCTAGACCTTCATCCCAGAGCAGACAGAATGGCTTTAAATTCTGAAAAACTAACATTTGCTTGAAGAAATATCAGAAACTAAAGTTTTACATTAAATACTACTTTAGAGAAGACAGAACTGCATTACAATGTTTTATACACAGCAATTCCATGTTCTCTCTGCCCTTGCAGGCTGTTGTTTGCTTCCTGCCAGCTCAATGACCTCTTAAGTCACTGAGCCAATGCTGTTCTCTGCTTGTCCCTGGGAGGGTCTCTTCATCTTTTGTGAGATTTGCCCAACTGCACACTTCCTATCCCTGCAGTGTCTTTGCATGAGCTTTAGGCCATCACCTTCATTCTGTGTACCTTCTGCCTGCCCCATGAAGGCTGGAATTGTTTCTGTTTCGACACACCCAAGAGCTTCCCTGAGGAAGGAGTCTGCAACCTCTCTGCAAGGCTCCACCCAGACAGGCTTCTTAAAAGAACATAAACACAGTTGTGAAGGCATAAATAAAACAAGTACCATCTGTCACGCTAGCATTGCCCCATATGTGTAACCACCTTCTCTTGGTCCTTTCAACTGATTTTCCACCATACCCAAATACACATTTGGCTTATTAAAGAATTTTGGCACCTTATGGATGCCATTCCCAAATATTTTAAATGCAATCCATGTAACTACCCAAATAATTATGGATTTTTCTTGTGCAACTACAGCCATTTCTACTTCCTAATCGGATGTAGATCAGCTGTACAGTTAAGATCCTTTTATGTGAATTATCTGTGGCTGTTTTAGTCCTTTCTTACTGCCTTTTTCTGAGCATCCCTTACCCCTCACATAAAGAAAAAAGTGAATGGGTGGAATTTATTTGACATAGTTTTCCTGAAATCAGCAGTGCTACAGCATACATTTTGCTTTGTTGCTGCCAAATACATTTTTAAAACTACTCCTAGTCCTTAACTTTATCTCTATTTTTATCTTGGTAAACATCCCATTAAAAATTATGTAAATTTTATTTATTACAAAGGATCATTGACTCCTGTTGAGTGATGACAGAATCACGCAAGTGACTCAAAAGCAGGGAGAATGTAGGAATGAGATGCTCAAGGGGAGGTTTGTTGGTGTACCACTGTGCTGCAGCCCAGGTGGACAAAACTGTGAGGGAGCTGTACTAGGAAATGAAACTGCTCAGTATTTCCCAGGTTTGGAATGTATTGTAGAAGCCATTAAACTTCCCCACAGCTGAGTTTCTCTGTTGCAAGCTAGCTTCATTGCTGTTCAAAAAGAGACATAATCACTAAGCAAGGTAAATGTGATCTACTTACTGAGGTTAAATTAGACATCAGGTTAGCAATGACATTCACATACATACTGCAGAAAAATTCAGTTCATATAATTTATTAGTATATGTGATATGGGCTGCCTGAGAGTCCTACTGTTGCTTTCAGACTGAAGACTAGAAACTGAGTGTGCTGGAACTGTCCAGTTGTCCCATGATGGAGGGAGAAAAATTCTGAGTATAGTTGTCAGTTTTAACTTAAAATTAACCAAGCTTATGTGAAGGTATGCATCTCAGCTCATAAATTCACTTTTAAAACATTAGTACAAAAAATAGGGGAAAATAGCGTAGAGCGTGTATAAAAGAAAGCTATGGAAGTAAATCTGTTCCTTGTTTAAAGATTGAACCTTACTGAGACTGAAGAAGTTTTGAGAACTAGTCTCATTTTAGAGAACGCTTAAAATTATTTTCCTGCACAGGGAAGGAATTATTTTCCTTCGTAGAAATTGTCCTATGAAAAATTAGGCCAAAAGAATTTTAATGGCTGCGTATGTTGTTTTAAATTACATTTGCTGTTACAGTCATGGCCTTTTTTTGAAGCATAAGATGACAGTATGAAAGAAGAGTCAAAAGGCAACTTGAGAACCTGTTGACTGTGTAACACTGAGGTTTACCAAAGCCTGGATGAAATACAAAAAAAATTTGCACTGCCACAGACTATTTGTGCAGCCTTGGGCAGATCTTTTAATCTCATGGAGACCCAGAAGGTTTATCTGTCTAGAATGATGATTTTGCTTTTTCCTATATTGTATCTATCCTGCCTATTTATAAGGCAAGTTTCTCTGCTGAGGAGTACAGCAGAGTCTCTCGGCAGTGATGTGATGCAAATCCATGAAGGAAGAGAGAAGCTGTACTGTCTAAAATTATGGGTCCCATGACATTAGAATTTGTCATGCCTTGATAACATTCTTCTTACCATAATCTTATTAACATGATAAACTCCTGATTCTCATGATAAAAGTACAATTGAAAATGATAACATGGACTTTCTCTGCATTTTGTCCCTATGGGACCATAACTGACAACGTAGCTCTTGAGGCTGATTGACAGCTGTAACTGCAAGATGAACAGCAACCTCATACCAAGCGTCCTGTAGAAAGACAAGGAGCATCCTGCTTAACTGGCCACAGGCAAAGGAAAGCTAGGGACTGTGAGGAAAAGATCAACTGGATGATAAGTAGTCAGAGGCGGCTTAATTTTCCCCTCTCTTTTACCAATGTCGGTTGGCCATAATTCTACAGCGGTGGTGTATTAGTGTTAAACCATCCAAGTGATGGAAGAATGAAGTTCAGACGCAGTTGCCATAAGCAGGCATATGATCAGCAGAAGTGCTTACCTCAGCCCCAATTACTGTTTAGCAGACATGAGATACTTCCCTTTCTGCCATCACTTGTGTGTTTTTTCCCGTCGTATACTGACGTGTTGTATTATAGGCACTTAATTTTATTGTTTATTATTGCAATATCAGAACACATTACAGCATCAGATCATAACAGGAGAGAATGTTTATGTATCTCTGCAAGCACAGCTGTATTGGCTACTTGGTACTCTGTAGGTGGAAGGGGGAATGACAGTAAATAATAAGTAAGGAAAATAAAAACTGATTTAAAAGCACGTAACATTTTGGTAAGAAATTTTTTTTTATAGCCATGGCTTCAGGGAAAATTACTTTTATGGCCAGCTTTTCAACAGGCCTGCACAAATGTGCCTACAGCATTTGCAGGTGCAACCATTTCTATGTGAGGCGTGATTGTCTAAAGAAAAAGCTTTCAGCAGGCTGAGTTTCTTTTTTCTTCCTACTTGCTTTTAAAGCACAGGTCTTCTAGGTAAGAAATAACAGCCTCCAGCTGAGCTCCTCAAGCTGTATGGTTAGAAGAGTAAGAAAGGCTCAGCATCTTGGGTGTTAAACTTCCCTGAGAAATCCAGTACTGAATTCTTCTGAATGTCACAGTGGATGAAATTGGATGCAGAAGCTTAAAAAATCTGGCCTTAATACCTAGATTACTCCATCTAACTTAGCTTTGGTTTTTCTTTCCCTTTTCCTGCTCCTCACCCCCCCTATTTATATGCAGACATGCACACACACACAAACAAGCATATATACATGTGTGTACATTTACATGGGTGCATGTGTACACATAGACACACCTACAGAAAAACACAGACTGTATTTCAAAAAATGGAAATCTTCCCTATTCAATCATAATCTGCCTGCAAGCAGTGTGTTTAATCATGCTAGAAAAGATACAATTTGATAATTTTATTCAAATGAAGAAATTGAACAGAACTTAAGGGTTAGAAATTCTGAAGGCTGATTGCTAAGGTTGAGAGCATGTATTTATAAGCAATTAATGGCATACTTGGAATTTCTTTTTCCTACACATTTTTTGCCAATGATTAAGTACTCCCTGTATGGTATCCACTGGTTGTATTTTCACATAGAAAGAGAAAGCCACAAAATCCTGGAATATACTCATTCTCTGCCCACACACAGCTATTCTCTCCTCCTATTCTCAGTGGGCCATAATTTCTCCTCACCCTCTGAAAGAAAGCAGAATTATGAAGAAAATTGTAAACATATTTAAGAATTGGTCACAAAATGCAAATCTATTACAATCCTTTTGTGTCAGAACCCATATGTGGTGAATACATATACAGTAGTACTAATTATCAGGGACATCAACTGAAAGTGGAGATAAGCAGGAGAAAATACCATTTTCCTTGACTATTAGACACACACGCCTTTAAGAAAGGTCAGAAAAGGGGTATGAATATTTTTTTAATTGAAGTTTTAAACTGTTACAGTCAAATTAAATCCATAGTTGTTCTTTTTATTGCCATGTAGAAAACCATAAACCTTCTCTCCAGCTGTTGATTGAAAAAGATTTGGAAATAAAACAATATTTCTACGGAAAAGAGTGATTTGTCAAAACCAAAAGTTTATACAGGAACATACCATATTTTTTGACAGGTGAAAAAATTCCTTAGATTCCAAAATATCTGGAAAAAGTTGAAAGGGAGGAAAGATACTGGGAGTGGCCCCAGAGTTTCTTGAAGATAGTATGCTTGCACAAGTATGAGGGACAGTTAATTTCTTCTAAATTATCTCACCACAAGAGACCCTTCTCATTACAGTCTGGCATAGAGCCCTATCTTGTGACATGGGAATATTGACTTTCTCCTAGGTCTTCCTCCTTTGGGAGTGAAGGATTAACACAGCTAAATACTGTATTAATTCAAACCCATGAACTACAATGATTTCAGAAAGAAAAATGGAATTGGAAAGGACCTTGATAGATCCTGCTGTCCGCTTCCCTGCACTGAGCATACAGTGAGTGGACTGGATTAGAGCAGTTTGGAGAAGGGACCTGTTTGTGTGGTAGCTTTGCCTTGTTGGAAACTACAGCCACTTACTTTGGAAGAATAGTGTAACTTGGAATAGGGAAAAAGAGAAGAAAGATAGACCTTTGTTCAGGTAAACTCTCCAGAATTAACATTCATGAAATCAAACTGTTTTTTTTTTCTTAATCATCTTTATTTCTCTTCAGAGCAACTGACAGAAGTTAAGTATTTTACCAAAAGTGCTGAATCTATCAAGTGTCCATGAAATAATGGCAGAATTATTGGTGTTTTCCAGTCAAAAGCATCCACCAGTACCAGAGTTCTCTAGTCTTTCAGTATGTAGACTGTAAGTCTACTGCATCACTGGAGTCATCAGAGCAGCATTGAGAAAAGACTTAACCAAAACATCATAAGTCATCTGATCTCAAAAATATGCATCTAATTTCTTCTCATACCCAATACCTTCCTTAGATGTTTGGACTTGGAAGTCATGTTTGGATTTTGTCATTGAGAGTTGCTAGTCACCACATTCTCATATTTTCTACCTCATCTATGCAAACTGAAGGAAACCATCCAGAAGTAGAGCATTTGGTTGTATGTGAGGCTTTTTGTCTTGCTCAGTAGCACAGAAGTCATGCAAGTTCCTTCTGAATGTTCATGTTGGATGATGAATTCCAAAGACTCTAGAAAGTTTGAGGACATAGAACTTCCATGACGTCTCTTCTTGCCATAGGGCTTGTTCTAAAATGCCTGAAACCTGTTTCTCCAGGAATTCTTAACCCGTAGGAAAATACTGGTTACCTTATAGATGTGTGTTGCTGTGCTGTCATCTAGTGGCAAGGATGAATTAGACGTCACTCAGTGGCTGGCTGACAAGGTGTCCCTTTGCTGGGAATAAACACGTGATGTTCGAAAGCTCTGTCTTCACTGCGTGCAGCACCACCACCAAGGTCCCTTCCTCAGGTTGTGCTCTGCAGGAAGCCACTGGTGCGCAGAGCCTGTGGAAGGGGCTGTGCAATAGCAACTCGTGTTCCAAACAGCAGGCTCCTCAGGGCCATGGCACTTCCACCACATGGTCCTCCTCTCCATCTTCCGTCATCCATCTTGTTTCTTAACTATTTGCAGACAAACACGTGTAGCTGGATTTTAAACAGTGATTGATGTTTTGTTAACACTTGCCATTTGGAGCAGCGTCAGCTAATGAAATGAGTAATTAAATCTATAATCATCTAAGATCAAGAAGATACTTCTCCCTCAGCAAAAAGTCCTTCCTCCTGCATTCATTTTTAATTGACTCTTGGGGAAAAATTAGAAGTGACATAATGCAGTTTTCCGGAAGAAAACAGGCAAACATGCCTTCCAGAATGACCCACATTTGTTTCAGTATTTAGCAAGCTGCCATTGAGTTCTAAGGGCTTTCACTCAGCTCTGCAATATCATATGTGAGGTAACATTACACTTCCTTGTCCTTAGTTTGCATTGGTGAAGTTATTATTAGCATATATAAACATTTGCTATCCTGAATTTATTTTCAAACCGCAAGTGCAATGCTTGAATTAATGCCTTGCATTACTTTTTGTAACCTGGTCATGAAATTATGTAGAAAGTAATTGAACTTTAACAATTAAACCAGTTACAGCATCTGTAACACCTTTTTGGCAACACCTGCTGCACACCACCGGCTGAACACTGCTGGGCTTGGCTGGATCAGCTAATCCAGTTGTGGCACATCCTTTGCTCCTTGAAATGCTGCTCTTTACCATTTTGATAGGAAACCTGGCAGATGCTTTTCAAAACTCACCGTCGTCTTTATAGGTGATGTTTCTCCTAGTAACGGAGTGACTGGAGGACAATCCATCAGTTGAAGGTGAACTCTTCCTAGTTAGCAGACTCTGAAAAGGAAACCTCAATGAGCAATCCTCTCTGCAAAGCACCACTGTCAAAGAGGCATTTTGCTAATATGTGTGAATGATCTGCTTTCATTCCTGCAAAACAGAGGCAACAGATAATTCTAAGATTCCTTTTTAGGAGGAAGTTGGAATTTGTGTTTATATTTCCTTGTCTTCCTACAGTATAAATTGTGCTCTGTCTCTAAATTTAAAAAGATTCCTTGGTTCAACAAAACACAGTAGAAAAGATAGCCAAATCTTCAAGCAAACAGAAGTATGTGCTGATGTGCTTCACTGACAGGGGACATTTAAGCACATTCTTAAACACATTGTCTCTCTGAGGACTTAGTAGATTCTCAAAAGAGAAAAAGAATAATGCTTTACATTTATGACCTTTCTTGTTTTGTCCAAGTCACAGACCTCTATCCCTATAGTAATGGAAAATATTAATGAGGGTAAGAAAGATTCTGTTTTCCAAATTAATTATAAGTAGTCAGAGGCAGTAAATCAATGACCTTTCACACTGGAATATAAGAGGTTTCTTTATAAATAAATTCCAGAAGAGATTTAGTTTATTTTTGGCTCAGAATTTCATCTTCCTTAGGTGCTTTATAGAAATAAAATTGCATCTTTTTAATTAAGAAATTGAAAGATGAGCTGTAACAAGGTCAATCAGGTTGAAATAGCTACATCCTCATTATAATGTAAATGCTTCTTCTATTAGCTTGTAATATCTTGATATAATAAATACTATATATAAATAAAATGTTAAATAAAAATAGAAAGATTTAGCGCATGTGCTTGTATGAAAAAGAGAGCTAGACTTTCATACAGGAACAGAAAAAATGCAAGCCCTTTGTCAGCAAGAGGTAAGAACTATTTAATACACCTACATCAAAAAAAGAGGTGGAAAAGATATTCAAACTATTCCAGTGTCACCATGAAACATTTGGTCAGGGCTTTATGGGCTGTGACACTTAAAACTTAAGTTTGAGTTAAAGGTAGTATGTGGAGAAAGATGAGAGCTGCAGTGTTCACTGCCACAGTAACTACAGTACTATTGTCATTGAATGTTGCTTTTTGTGAATGACCATTTATACATCTCTGTTTTCCTTCCTGCAGTCAGTCTTTATAAGTTCTCATTTCTTTAAGTGAAGTGGAGCCCCTTCATGTCTGTTCACAAATCCAGACCCTGCTCATGATCCTTGCTCCAGATGTTCACAAAACCAACATAAATACAGTTTAGCAGTTCTGACACTGAGTGGAGGAATAACTTGTGAATTATTATTTTTCATCACTTGTGAATTTGTAATTTCCTCATCAGAGTGACAGACAAAGGGAAAAAGAAGCAAGGATGTCTTGAGTTTTACTTGATTGTTTCTCTATTTGATTACATATGGAAATAAAAGCAAATTATTCCATTTAATGTCATAATCTTCTCTCATACTCCCACTTACAAGTTTATTTCTCTTTGTCTAAGAGTGGAAGGAGGCCCATAAAATTCTATCCTTGCTGATGATTCTTTTGTATTGATAATCCTTGTTTTGACTTGGTTCTTTCTGAAGATGCTCTTAAAATGTAGATCACAGATAGAGCTACACACTGCATGAGGCAGCTTTGAAATTTTCTGTTTCACCTCTTTCTCAGCATACAGGAGATTTTTAAAAATTCTTTTCAGCTCCAGAGCAGACATTCAAACTTTTCTCTGCTTCATAAACATATTCAGCTTTGACTTTACATACATTCAGTCTTTGTCATACAAGGACATCACCACTGATTTTTTCATGCAATTTATGCATTTTTCTACTATTTAACTCATATAATACATCTCTTAAGATGGACTTGTGATGAGGATTGATTTTTTTTTTTTGTACTTAGAAGAAAAAAATCAGTTATATATTAACATGAAAATGTTGTCTACTTCACAGAGATGAATTTGGTTAAATTCCAAGAAAACTGAATATTAATGTATATAGTTTCCTTTATTAGATGAGTGAGCAATTCCTACACCCACAGAGTATCTGTATAAATTCATTTCACTTTCCTTGGATGCGCAAACAATACCAAAAACTAGCCAAAGTTAGAATATGCTATTTAAAACACATCTGCATATGCTACACAGCTTTCTATGCTCTCCATCTTTAATTTAGCAATGTCTGGATGATGAAGTCACTGAGTTTTAGGAATGTGCTCAGGTCAGGGTCTACAGCTTTATACTTCATCCAAATACCATTTTGGTTTGGCCCTTTTTACTGAGATGCAATCCATCATGGTACAGAAGATTTACGTGAGCACCATCAATAAATCAAGAAGAAATTAATGTTCTCCTACAAATTATGTGGCAGCCAGCTGCAAATGCTGCATGATCAACTTTTTTTTTTTTTTTTTCTAAGTTTGAGGCCAAATTATGAGATTAAGGAGCGAGCTAAGGCTTGTGGCTGTAGAAAGGAATTCAGAAGGAACTTGGATGCATTAATATCTATGACGAGAACTGAATCTGCACAAATACTTTGTTTCATTGCCTTTGACAATAGCTATAGGAAATTGCTCTGACTCAGCCTATGATTTGTGCATACTTAATGCAAGTCTGTCTTTGTAAGTAACAAGGCTTTGTACTTCAGTGATCGATCTGTGCTGTTTTCATGGCCATAGTTAATTCTGTTGTATGCCACCATGAAGGCTACACTGTAGGCGGCAAAGATCCTGTTGCTTGGGAAGGCTGATGAAAATATGGACTAGATGTTTTTACTCAGAGTAATTAAGCATAGCAATACTGACTTTGTGAAAATTATTCTGAGCTACTACTGCCAAGGAAACAGTCTCAACTTTCCATCAGAGTTTTTATTTTGCAGGGGCCTGCATGACTTTCAGCAATCTCTTTTAAGTCACTGGAGGAAGGTGAAAACTTCTGATCTCTCTTATGAAAGCACTTAAGGTTCTGAGTAGAAATCTTTAGAATGCTAATACCTCCCCGACTTCTCATCTGGATATAGGATTTTCTCCATCTCCTGGTGAGTCAGGAAGCTGAAAGTAGGGATTGCCACACTTGCTGTAGCAAGAAAAAAGTGACTCCAGCTCTTTGTGTCAAGTAGCCCAACGTAGTTGGCATGTTCACTGTCAAATGCCCATAGCTCTACACTAGCAGCTGGAAATAACAAGTCAGTAATGTAAGGAAGCCTGCAATGTGCCAAGAGGTAGACACAAGACTAAAACAGGACAATAAGTTGTTCCACTTTTATTTTTTCAACACAAAGTCCTAAATCAGGAAACCACTTAAGTTTGAAACTTAGAGGTGCGTACTGAAGATGAAGAGGGCATAGTATCAGAGGCATAAATCATTCCAACACTTCCCCTTTGGATATGAGAAGTTATACATTCTCTTAGTGATTAGATTTGGTTGGGTTTAGGGGTTTTTTTTGACTGTATATTGAAATGCAGGTCAGTGTGTTAGGTACCCAGGTGGTAAACCCAGGAATTCAGTAAGGAAAAGATTCATGCACAAACCACTGAGAATTAGATCAGCTAGAATTGTGTTGTTCATCTATTAAAACAAAGGGGTACATTTTAACATCAGCCAACATTTGCATTTTTCTGCACTGTAACAGACAACCATTTAGTAGGTATTTGCTACCAAGTGTGACTTGCTAATAGCAGATTCTTGTATTAATTTAATAGGAAAGTAATTGTGTTGTAAAATACATAATCTCAGGTAACCTACTATGACATTTACATTTGATTACCACATCAATGGCTGTTCCTTTGCATTACAGATACCTTTGGTGGTGCTCTTTGAAAAGTGCAGAGGCATAATGCAGTACAGAGTGTTTCAAGCAAAAATATCTCTGTTAGGAAGGAGTTATTCTAGTAAATGTCTCTTCAGTGCTTCAGCACTTTAATTGGGATATTTCACTATTTTGTTTTCCTTTTGTAAATGAAGAACATAAATAATGCTTCACAAATAATTGTACTTGTTTTCTGCTGCTTATGTCACAGACGTCAGAGTAGTGCTGGAGCAGGTAGCTAGGTTGTTCTATGCTAACACAGTTGCACCAGTTTTTAAGTGCATTGTGAGCCTGTAGCATGTATTTTTTTTTTTAATACTCTTATGGCTTATGCCATGAGATATATAGTAAGAAAAATCACAGCAGGCAATGTGCAGCTGCATAGGGAATGCTTTTCATTAACCTAGAAGACTAGTAATAAAGCTAAATTAGACCTAAACATTTCCTGAAGCACCTTGTAATAATTTTTGGGAACAATTAAGAGACAGATGTTTCATATCAAATACTTTTAGCCAATCATCAGAGAAGGTATCATTTGCCTTGTTTCCTATAAACCATACTTTTTATCCTTCACCTTAATATTGTCCAGAAATAGCTTCTAGACATCTTCAGATTAGTCAGTTCACTTCTATTAAGTAGGTTATGTTTTCTTATTTGAACTATGTGCTGAATATAGTGATATTTCCCATTCTCCTTTTCCAAATTAATATTTTTTGCAAGCAGAAATGCAGTGTGCAACTCTGGCATGTAACATGTGCAAATTCTCTGTAAATCTATTTGCATCACATAGCCTTTTCAAGAATGTTTTACCTCTGTAGCTTTTATTTCATTGTCAGGGTTCAGAATACTTTGAGTCTCTGAACAACTACACATACAAAACAAACTTGCTTTGTCTTTATATCACTGTCAAGGGTAATAAGAGCGTGAATGTCATCTTTAATTGGCAGGTCTGCTAAAGAAGAACTATCTACCAGCAGTCTCAGGTTACCCTCTAGCAAAAGTGTCAGTTCCCCTGAATGCAGGGCCTAGTTCTTCCATGGCTGAGGGTTTCAGTGTGCTTTTGGATTACTTGCTGAAATAAGAGAAATTGCTCTTTTTCCTTACAAGATTCTGGAGACCCAAACTACAACAAAAAGGTTGGGATTGGCTTAGTTCTGTTGTTAAAGGGATTCTAAGTGATGGAGGAGACTGGACAACTGTGGTACAACTTGTTTTTGTGGAGGATTTCTTCCTATCCAGGCAGACTCACATGAATTGATGTAAAATAAATGAAAATACAATAACTTGAATGACATGAACTCCTAAGACTGACTAAAATTCTGACTTCTCTAATATGTCACTTTCTTCAGAACAGTCTCTTATAAAACACAGATGACACTGCTGAGTGTTTGGATCCCACTGGTAGAGAAGTGCCCAACTTGATCTTTCTGTGCTTTTCAAACACTTCCTGTAGGAACACAGCCAACACATGTTTGTTAACTTGCCTCACAAAGTCTTTGATGATCCCAGGTATTTAATCTAACCCAACTGAACTACAGGTCTACCACAGTGGAACCACAAAGGAGCTTATAAGTATCTTGCATCTGCAGGATTTGTCCCAGACAACCAGGCAGCTTCATTAACTCTGCCTTCTTCTGTTTCTCTCTGTTCTCTCAGAGCACATGTTACTCAAAAACATAGCTCCACAGCTACCCAATGTTATTCCTGCATCTTTCAGTCCTCAAGGAACTGGACTCTTGATTTACATTAGTAATTTCTTATCAGGGACTTATGTCATGCTCTCAAGGAGAATTTTTGAAGTCTGAAATTTAAATGTCGGTATCACATATTTAGTGTTTGTACTATATGGTTTTCACTTAAAAGTTTTTTTGTGAAGTGAATAGATTAGGAACTCAGAAATACAAAATCTTTTTAATGAGTTTTCCAAACAGATGATCTTGGCATTGAAAGAAATCATCTCATGTAATGAAGACTTATTTTTCAAAGTGAACTGAAATTAGTTCCCAGACCAAATAGTATTTTTTGCTGTTCAGTTAGATACATTTAATCTCTGGGGTTCTGACTTGCATCTTTTCCTATACCCAAATGGACATAAGGTCAGTGGCATAGATTTTGTTGCAAATGCATATTAATAGAGAAAGTGGAAATCAGCTTTGCAAAGACCAACTGTAGCACTGTCAGGAGAACCGGTGCACTACACGGTTAATAATTACTTCAGTGCCAAAACTGCTTGACCAACTATAATTACCCAATTCTAAAACTGGAGCAATTAAGTCTCGTTAGGCTCCCTGCTGCTGCAGAGAGGCAGTGGCTGTGTGACTGCAGCTCTGCAGTTTGGGAGGACAGTTGCGTGCAGTACTGGGAGCTCTGAGAGCCAAGCTCATTCCCCACCACGGTCAGCCTTGCTCACCAGCATATTCCTGGCTCATTCAGCTCCAGCAACACGTGCTCTGCCCAGCCTAAGATCCCTGGTCTGGGACACCCCTTTGGCTCATGCTACCCCCAGGGAGGCTGTATCTTATATGCAAGGCCCCCTTTCCCCTCTCTGTAGTGCTTTATTAATGTTAAGCCTTGCTATTAATGCAGACCATTACTGTGTATCTACAGCTACTTTCATCCAAGCATATAAAAGTACTTATAAATATTAATGTATTAAACCTAATAACACCCCTAAGAGGTAGCTGAAAATTTCAGCGTACACTTTACTGGTGCGTAAACATATAAAGAACCAACTTCAGGCAGTGGTAAAAGTCTAAGATGGTGAACAGAGTCCTTCAGGAGCAAGTCTGGATCAGAAGGGCTGTTTGGCTTGTATGGGACCTACACTAAGCCACTGACTTGAGTTAGAAGCAAAATCCAGGAGAACTAGTTTCTACCAGTCATTATTACTACCTTCCCCCCCCCCCCATTACAATAGTACCCAGATATTCAGGGTCATACAGTTTCAGGTACTGCTCTAGTGCATGGTAGACCCCCTACCCAAAAAAACTTAAAGCCTGAGTAGATGCAATACAGAAAGCTTAAAAAAGAGTAGAAAGATATTCATGCAGTGGAGATAGGAAGATACTCCCTCAGTCCCAGTCCAAGGACCTTGCCTCTGGACATAATTCCTCTCCTTTGTATTAGTCAGCTGATAGCTTCCCCTCCACCTTCAAATTAAATACTTCCATTACTCAGGCAACTCTTGTAACATTAGGAAAAGGTTACTTTTAATGTTTTCTGAGCTGGAACCTGACAAGGAGCAACTCAAAAGGATGAAAGGCAAAGCTGAAAGCAATGGGTGAGAATTACATGAAATCACGTAAACTTAATTCTAAAAATTAAGGTGTTTCTTGCTTATGAAACTTTCTGAAAAATTATTATCTCTGAGATTAAGAGCTAAGATTTTGCTAAACCCAGAGTACAGCTATGAGAAGGAACTGATGTCAATGAGGAGCAGCTGGGGTCTGAATATGATGGGGATCATGACAAATAAAAGTGTGCATGGTATGCAGCAGGACAGCAGCTGATTATAGTCTTCATGCTCTGTGGCAGAAAACTGTCTGGACAGGGTGAAAAGGCCACAACTTTGACATCACTTCAGCACTAACTACCTAGTGCACAGAAAAATGGGAGCAAAGCTGCTGCACCCCCCATGGCACAGCGCAGGGGAAAGCAGCTCGTATGTACCTGTGTTGGGAATAATTATGCACACAGCAGGGCAGTCAGAAGTCTGTAGACTACACAAGTATTAGGATACCTGAGCAATAATATTTCCCAGTCTGAACCCAACAACTCACATGTCCTCAGGGAGGGGCAGATACCCTCTCCTTTTGCACCAGGGCACTCCGCAGCCCAGCTGTCACCTATCGCCGCTCCTCAGCTACTATGTTCACACATCAATCAAGACCTGTCAAAAAGATACCTGGGAAATAGAGGACCACCCCACCAATGATGTGGTTTGGGGTTTGGGTACAACCCCAGATAAAAGCTGCTGTTACCCTTTTACCTTTTGATTGTTGGCTTTTTGATGATTATTATTGGCAGGGAGGAGCAGCCCAGGCTGCCTGCACCCGTCACCCGAGTGCTGCTGACCCGTCCCCCGGCCTCAGTCTGTGCACAGATGTACAGTGGCAACGAGACAGCACTCTGGAGCACAATGGGCTTGGTTTTGAGGATAAAAACAATTAATAATAATTGAGAAGTCCTGTACTAAGGGAATTTATAACCAATTAATAAAAATGTGGCTGTTGCAGTTAAACACAATAAAAATGACTCTTTATGCACTAAAGACAGATGCACTTACATAATCATGTTCATGTCAGCATTGTTTAATGTATAAACAGTTTTGAGTCTATGTAGCTACATTTACTGATAAAGAAGTAATTATTAATCAGGGTTTGTACAATATTACACTAAGTGTATGCTGCACTAATCTGTTATCAAATAATGGGCTTTTATGATATCCAAAGACTAGAGGAAAGCTGTTGAGTTGTACCCACGTCATGGATCTCTGCCAGGGGTGGCTGCCAGCCCTCACCTGTCCAGCTCACTCAGGCTTGCAAGTCTGAATGACTCCATTAGCTCTGTGATGAGAAGTGAACCTAAACTAAACTACAAATAATGAGATGTAGTACCTTGGCCAAAATTAAAGACTTCAGACAGCTGACACCAAGGCAAAAGGATATGCTGTAACACTAGTTAATATTATTTCATTATTTCTGTGCTGAAACAACCTAACCTCCAGGAATGTAAAATACATGGACTAACAGAAATCTCTTGGGAGACCCTCTAGTGGCACTTTACTGAAACAAGAGAAAGATTTTAACTTCCCATTTTATCCACAGGATTTTATGAATCTCCTTCACCTGCATCTTTATTTCATAGGAAATAGAGGCCTTTTTTTCACCTCACCTAAAGCCTGACCCACTTCTTAGCACATTAACATCTTTGCAGATTTAGTATGATTTCCACTTCAGGTTATCTGACTTTTTCCACTAGTCACAAAAGCAGGATTTGCTTGCTTGCTAACAGTAGCATCACAGGAGGAAGTACCTGGCACTACAAACTGCAGCTATTAACCATTGGGCACAACCCTGGAAACCAAAAGTCTCTTTCTGATTTATGTGCTGTAAGGTTATAAATGAATGTTGCTGAAGATGATTTCCTGGTGGAGAAGCAATAGATTGAACAGCAGGAAGGCTATGGTTAGCTTTTAACTGAAATTAAAATAGAAACTAGAAAATCAGTACAACATACGAAGAGCTTGTTGGCATTATCTTTTAAGGGTAATGGCAAAATAATCTGTGGCAGGGATGCTTAGAGTACAGACAATGTGAATTTCAACCTAGTTTGGGTAAGTATAGAACCTTATGATAGCAAATTTTGAGGAAACACCTCATCTTGCAGTTCATTTCTGTGAATGTCAGGAAAGGAAATCTCAAAAGTAGAAACCTAATATTTTAATCTGATTACTGTCAGAGAGCAGATGTTTCAAATCATGGCAAACCCTCAGCAATGGGAAAGGAAGGTGGCAGGGCAAGGGGACAGGGAATGTGGTCGAGCACACTATGCTTCAGTCTGAAGGCATCAGAAAAAAAGCTCCTGGTTTCTCACAAGTGCAGGCAAATTTAATTTTTGTTCTTCTCAAAAAAACACCTGCAACTGAGGAGCAGGGAGAGATTTGTGGATACTAAGGCAGCATCTTCTGCTTTTGTTGGAGGATCAGGGAGAATGGTGCTGGTCCCTCCCACCTGCCCTACCCTCTCCTGTGGTATGAGGCAGAGCTCTGATCCATATGGTTCTGGGATAAGCAAAATAGAGTGATGTCCCACAGCCAAGACCTGGCAGTTGAGGCCCCAGTGACTCTCTGCCACTCTAGATACCATCTTTTTATTTTACCCAAGCTTAATCTGGATTGTGCTGTGGGCACCACTGGGTACCAGAATAAAACAGAGGGAACTGAAAAGCTAGAGCTGGAGACAAAAATGGACAGCTAAAGATCAAAGAAATAAAAGCAAATTGAAATCTTTGAGAGTGGAAGCAATAGTCTCTAAACAGGAACTTGGCAAATCAAGCACATTTGGGAAGCTGTGGAAGAGATGCAAATACAAAAACAGCACCAGAACACAAATCCAGTGTGAGATAATTCTGTATCAGATCAAGGTGTAGGGAGATAGACAAATACATAACATACTCAGTAGAAGTATATGTCGGGGAGAATTATAGAAATCATCAGGGATGCTGAGGCTAGTCTAATGAAAAATATTAAAATGATGAAGCAAGCCACATTCATACAGCTGCAGTTCCAGCACTGACTTAGAGTAGGCACACTTATCAACCATGTAAGAATCACAGAAGAATTAAAATTTATCATTAAAAGGGGCAAGGTTCAGGGCTGTCAATATGTCAAAGTGAAAGAGAAGAGATGGAAGTATAACATAAGACAGCGATACCTCTCGTAAGCAAGGACAGCTCTCACCAATACCCAGAGGAGCAGCTTGCACATATCTAAAGACAGAATATGCCCAAGAATCATCCTTTGAGACTGTCAGCTAAACACCTTTCAAAAGCATTAAATACACATGCTAAGATGTGTCCCTAGCTGCATGAAGCCGCTTAGCAAGAACCAAATGACAGACTTTGGGAATGCTTTGCAAGATGAAAATCTAGGCTACTACACCTACTATTTTTTTTTTTACTCATTTGGACACAAATCCAACAGTGAAAATCACTTCCAAAATACTTAAATCGTGAGAGTTGAATTCTCAGGTCTATATTCATAACAAGTAGTTCCCTGAGCAGCCTGAACCAACATTGCCTGTTTCTCTGTGGATTGCACTCAGATTGTCTCTGTGTTGTTCCCAATATCTAATAAGATATGAGATACGATTGAAGTTTTTTCCTTAGCAGAAGCATTTGAATCTTCTCTTTCTTCTCACTACCTGCTACTGTATAGGAAGCTGTAGGAATTAGAGGCCTCTATCCCTGTGCCCATCCCCACAACTGCACGATCACAAGGAAGGGGGTCTTAAGCATTGCTTGGCCATGTTATCAAGCATCACAGTTCTGTCTGCTGGCTTTCCAGTGGACTTTATGCAGTAGTCATATGTAGAGCCACCACATGTCTAGAGCTATTGCTATTTTAAGAGTTAAAACACTAAATGTTTAAAAATTAAATTTTCAGTGTGATGACCTGAAATGTCCAACATTCATCAGTGATCAGGGAGCATCTCTGTGATGAGGACATGCTGAGAGACCTGGGGCTGTTCAGCCTGGAGAAGAGATGACAGAGGGGATCTTATCAACGCTTATCAATATCTAAAGGGCAGGGGTCAAAAGGATGGGGCCAGACTCTTCAGCGGTGCCAAGTCATAGGACAAGGGGCATTGGGCACAAACCGGTACACGAAAAGTTCAATCTGAACATGAGGAAAAAACTTCTTTACTTTGAGGGTGCCAGAGCCCTGGAACAGGCTGCCCAGAGAGATTGTAGAGTCTCCTTCTCTGGATCAATTCAAAGCCTGCCTGGATGCCACCCCAGGCAACCTGATCTAGGTAAACCTGCAAGAGGATTTGATGACGTGATCTCCAGAGGTCCCTTCCAACTCTTACTATTCTGCGATTCTGTAACCTAAGACTCATTCCAGGATACCAATAAAAAGATATCAATTCAGAGAAATCTGCCATCTCACTACAGAATCTACAGGGCTGTTTCCTCTTTTTGCTTTGTAATATGTCCATCTCCTTCTCTCCGTTTTATTTTTCTAAGTGTTTTCATTGATTTCTTTTTCATTTTATGCACAAACTGAACACAGTTAATCAGTAGACACAAAACACATCCTGCAGCATTGCCAGTAGCCTAACATAAGGGGATTGAATTGCTGAATTGTCATAAGATTAGGCCTAAGCCACAGTATAAGCTTCATTGATCCAAGCACAGCAAGATATCCATTCAATAATATGTGTTTTAGCAAGGTTTTCCACTTGTAAAGACTTCCTGCAAATTAGGGTTCATCCAATATGTGCTATAAACACAGTGGATCAAATCTTGCAGCACTTTAAAAAAAACCATCTCACTCCTTGGGAAAGAAGCAGTGTAACTGGGTGTATTGTGTAAGCAGAGACACACATGTAATGAAGTTAGCTACCAAGAGAGCCATATCTGCTGAGCTGCACGTGTAATAGACACTGTGCTTCCTAACAAGCTGTCCCTAAAAAGCCAAAGGATGAAAACAGATAATGTGCTAGTGTTCAGAAAACCATAGGTTCAATAAAGCTGTTGTTGTTACCAGCTGAGCATTTCTTAGATGTAAAGCACTTGTAGTGGAGAGCTTACAAAAAGGTGCCTGGCTCTGGTCATTGTGCAGTCCCATCCTTGTGGTATCCGAAAGTCTCAGAATACGTCTCTCTTCTGCTGACTGCTTGTCCCACTAAGAATGATACTAACATCAATAAGCAGCATACCAGCAATATCCCCCCCTCTGGTCTTAAATCATATGCCAGCAATCCAAGCTGACCAATCATTGGTGGAAGGAAAAGGTTTATAAATTCACTTACAATGCCAGATGCATTGGAGGCAGGGGAAAACTGACTGAGAACCCAGGTGATTCATCCAGCTCCACTTGTGTGGCTGAAGAGTGATGCCATTCTTCCTTCCTCTGCTCCCAGCTGTGCTGATGTCCCACCACCACTAGTGGCTCTGCCCACAGGAGGCCCTTCCCATAACTAGAGATCCCACATGGTGTATTTACTACACAGGTAAACTCCCCAAACACAGCTGCTGGCAGAGCCAGTTTTCATGCTGTTGACTTGGGGTCAGGACACATGGTGTTAATGCTGAAGGTGGGGGCACCTGATGGGGATCTCCTAATTGGTTCCCACTGAAAGCTGTCCAGACCCTGGGTGAAAACCAATAAGGAAGGTGTTTCTTGCCTGGTTGTGGACATCATCCACATGTCAGCCCTCATTCAGGCACCCCAGTACTTCAGTCTCCTCACACTGCCCTGCAGTGAGGCAACGCTGCTGCCCCCCTGTGCAGAGAGGAGGCAGGAGCCCAAGGGCTGTTCCAGTCCCACAGCCTTCTCTGTGACCCTCGCTGTCTCTCCTCTCAGCCTTGGTCCCCGTCTGTGGAGAAGAATAGGAGACCTCAGTGGAAAGCAGGGTGTAATACCACAGGAGATAAACAATCATAGAATCATTGAATGGCTTAGGTTGGAAGGGACCCTAGAGATCATCTAATACAATGTGTGATTCCAAACTGTGCTGGGGAAGAACAGGGCTCTGGGGCACCCAGCAGTGCTGCTCGCATGGCTGCCGTGTCTGTGACTGCGAGGACCCACAGACCCTTCACACGGGGCCTGGCTCATTGCCGTGTCTGTGACTGCGAGGACCCACAGACCCTTCACACGGGGCCTGGCTCATTGCCGTGTCTGTGACTGCGAGGACCCACAGACCCTTCACACGGGGCCTGGCTCATTGCCGTGTCTGTGACTGCGAGGACCCACAGACCCTTCACACGGGGCCTGGCTCATTGCCGTGTCTGTGACTGCGAGGACCCACAGACCCTTCACACGGGGCCTGGCTCATTGCCGTGTCTGTGACTGCGAGGACCCACAGACCCTTCACACGGGGCCTGGCTCATTGCCGTGTCTGTGACTGCGAGGACCCACAGACCCTTCACACGGGGCCTGGCTCATTGCCGTGTCTGTGACTGCGAGGACCCACAGACCCTTCACACGGGGCCTGGCTCATTGCCGTGTCTGTGACTGCGAGGACCCACAGACCCTTCACACGGGGCCTGGCTCATTGCCGTGTCTGTGACTGCGAGGACCCACAGACCCGGGGCCTGGCTCATTGGCGTGTCTGTGACTGCGAGGACCCACAGAGCCTTCACACCGGGCCTGGCTCATTGCCGTGTCTGTGACTGCGAGGACCCACAGACCCTTCACACGGGGCCTGGCTCATTGGCGTGGGCCTGGCGCAGGGACAGGGCCCAGACGTGGTGCCGTGGGAACAGACCCCTGCTGGTGTTTTAACTTGGGAACTGGTGAGTTCCCCCACACAGGGATCTCTGTCAGCAAGACACATAAAAAGCCAAACGGCAGAGGTGATCTAAAGGCATCCAAGAGTTCGTGTGGCTGCTCGCAATGTCCATCACCCAGCACAAGGCATGTGATGCCGTGGTTGTGATTAGACCTCAGATTGAAGCCTTGACAGATGAAGTGGCGTGCTGCCACCAAAGGAAGAAGCTGAATGGCATGCAGAGTTTCAAAATTATATACCTCTACCAGGAAGATGATGATTTTATAGCACCTAAGGCTGCTTGTTCTTTAGAAGGTTTTATTTCTTTGGATTTTGCCCAAATCACAAACCTTATTTGGTTCTAAATACTTAGATGTAGAAATTTTTTTCAGTCCTTCATCCTTCGTAAAATCTTAAACACAAAGCATGCAGACTTTGGAATCAAAAAGGACCGACAGCATAATGATTTTACAAATATGTGAGGCTTAAAATTACCACCAGTATGGTCTGATTCACTGGATGCTGCTCTTGAGAATAAACTTGAGTACTGGTAAACATATTCCTGAATAGAGTCTCGGCTGGTACAAATACCTTATCATCTTTCAACATAGATTAAGAAAACCTTTTATTATATAAATGTCCCCATTTTTTCCAATTGGGAACTGATAGCTTATGTATACTTAATTGTTGGTGTTGCTTGAGGAATGAGTCATCCCTATCTCTCCTGAGAATTTCCCTGAACTACTTTAGTTCCATGAAGGGAGCTGTATTATTTTGCCTAATTATATAAAGATTTCAGATCACTAAGATTTTATGTTATTAACACAAATGTCAAATGTTTTAAGCAAATTCCTAGAATACCTAAGTGGAAAAATCAAAACAAGTGCCTTAGAGGAACTACTTCTTAAGTTCTGAAAGGGTGGGCAAATGAAAAATTGAGTTAGTCAAGTATTTTGCTCATAGGAAAACTAATAAACAGAAAGGCTCAGATATCTTCCTTTGAAGGTGAAACATCCTATGGCTAAGGTTTCACCTTCTTTTATTTAGCCTAAAGCCCCACCCTGCAAAAACATAAACAAATTTCTAAATTTATGAGCCTGAGAAGTCTACCCACATGAGTTTTTGCAGGATCAAGACCTGAGAGGATGATTTCTGTTCATAAAGCACTTTTAAAGTTTTATGTGCCAAATTTTGAGAACAATCTATTTTCACCCACCCACTCTGACCTTATTTGCTCAGCAGGCACTATTTCTAGAACTGCCAGAAACTTCAACGTGGCCATACATTTTGCTGTCGACTCTTGAGGAGATAAGGCTAGTGTTTTCAAATGCTTTAAGCACTTAGTCAGCTTGTTGAATGGCTCCTCGTAGGCATGCTGGGTATGGGATTTTTCAGTGAATGCAGATTCAACGAGGCCCCACATAGGTCTATTTATGCCATGATTACAGTCCTGGGACAAGTTTCCTTTGAATGCGAAGCATGACTCACACAGAGTCAAAATGGGGTAAAAAATGGCCTTAGATAATCTTTAGTAGAGCAGAAACAGATGAAGAGCTCAGCTAAGAGGGAGTCTGGTTCCTCCTCCCTGTCCACTCTCCAGGAGAACAAGGTGGCTTTTGTCACAGTGGAAATCAATCACACTGTTCCCTGTTCCATCTCCTCACTGTGTGTGAAATAAACCCTATTCCTAGGGTTTCAGTGAGATGCTAGGGGAAGCCATAGTTTGCTTTAGCCTATAATAATAATCTAGTGCAAAATCTGAATTAAAGGAAAAAAACCTAAATATGTGTCTGCCAAGAATTTCCTCTTTTTCTATGCGTTCCAAGAATGTGAGACAAGAAGCTCATCTCACATCTGCTTAAGCTCGACTAAAAGAATTGAAAGGTATCCATTGTGCTTCATGATTCAGTATCGTTCAGTTTCATACCAGAAATGTTTCTTAAATATTACATTGCCCTTCATGATTAAAAAGAATAAGAGGTAAGTGACTACATAACTGGTAATGGAGCTTATAGGAATGTAACTTCCTCCATGATTATTTTCTTCTCTTCCTCCTGAAAAATCCACTCACTGCACAAGCTGGTAGATGAATGGACAGCTTTGTTGAGTAAGACTGACAGCATCTGGTTTGAAATTCAGACTAGTAGCTAGTTATTAAAGATAATAGCTTCTTACAGGTTCTTAAGAAAAACCTTGTAAAAAAAAACTCTGATAAACATAATAGTTTTCCTCACCTTTTTACACCCAAAGCCTCTAAGTTATCTGTTGTGCTAATTACACTTTTAACAGGTTTATTTACTTTTTCTAAAATTCTCAGAGATTTCTGGTGTTGCTTCGGTTAACGCCTGATGAACTGCCTGAAGAATCATTTAAATCCATCCAAGATCTTCCATGGGCACTACTCAAGCCCCTGGTAAAATGAAACTTCACACTAATAAGTAATAACATTCAGCTCTTGAAGTTTCCTGCAAATAAAAAGTTACATTTGGGCATGCTGTCTGTGGGATTATTCCTACAAGTGGTCACTATATGACACAGCACAGTTCTGGGACATATTGGCAATTGCCGTGACATATCTGTGATACACATTATTTTGGAAACCTCCTTTGTAGGCCCTGATGTGGTCACTGGACACAGTACATGAAGGGATATCTTCTGAGAATTCACTGAATCCTTTTGTTGCTGAAGCAGAGTTTAGGAAATACAGGGAGTGCTACACAGGGCACAGCACCCAGCATGACTACAGGATATATCACAACAGGTTCCCATTTTATGGATGAATCCCTGTAGTAACTGAAATTTTACAAGGCTCAGGCAGATCCTCTGTGGTGCCCATCCATCCAAATACATATTTTGTCAGCCTGGATACTCAGAGGGAACTCAGCCCAGTCTCAGTTAGCTGAAATAATTGCAAGAAAACACAGAACACTGCTAACTCATTCAAACTGTTCATATGTTACAAATAAAATTCTCTCCCATTGGTTTATCCTATAGAAAACGGGAGAGTTTGGGCTACAGTTTAAGTCTAGCTGAAAAAAGGCAGCAGAGAGGATTAGACAATCTCAGTTTCAAATTCCTGTCTGTCTAATTCACCAGCACAAATTAATTTAAATATTTTAAAACCTGATTTTAAAGTAATATAAAATATTTATAGACTGTAATTACAAATGACAGTGAAAAGCAGAGTTGATTAGTTCAGACAAAAGTATCAACAGACTGAACTGGGGAGCAAACACCTCCTCTGGGGTTCTACAGCCTGCTATAAATATTTATACTGAAAACCTGAGAGGCTTTCCCTTGTAACTCCTAGGAACAGACTTTTTCCCAGGTGTATCCTACTATAGGGATTGGGCATTACTTTAATGTGTAAGTAGCTCACCAGAAGGTGCTGTGCTAGGAATCTAAATATGGTTACAATCTCTCTGCAGGGCATGGCAAAATAAGAGGTTCTAGAAGGACTTGGAGCTATTGCCTCCTGCCAGTTTAATCGCTAAGACAGCTTGTGGTTCTTGTGCACGCTCAGACACCAGCACAAAGCTACTGTCCCAGGGCTGGTGGTGGAGACATGGGCAGTGATTGCTGGCCTGATGTCATTGCCTCAGCGGGGATAGGATTGGGAAGGATCTTTCTTAGTCAAGGTCAAGATACATCAGGTAAGAAAAGGGTGAGTAAGAGTTAATATATAGGAATCACTGCTTACAGCTTGTCTAATGAGAATCTACATCTCAGTGTAATTGAGCAAGAAAACTATGGTGCAGGCTCCATCTTTGATGTCTTGCTGGATGGAACAGAAAACTACGATGGCTTAGAAGTAAAGGGCAACACCAAGAGTTTTCAAAATGAAAAAAACATTCAGAAAAGCTGAGATCAAACTCCAAACATCACCAGATACCTCTGATAGCTTGGAAAATGGACATCTGCTGCTGTTGCATGAAGCTGAGGTAATGCTACTGAGACTGCTGGCCAACAACACAAAACTGTGTGCTGAAAGCTTGTACCATAAAGGTGGGGGCAGTGGACAAACTCATCAGCAACAAGAAGTAGCTGTCCAAATATTGCATGATAGGCACCATTATAAGAACATGGAAAGGAAGCATGTCTTTAGTGGCAATATAAATAATGCAGACAGGCACAAACACAGAGGCTGTGTGAGCTAGCTAGACTGCCTTTCAGGGCAAAATAAAAGTTATTTGCAAAAGGGCAGAGGACTATGGATTATAAGCTAAGTGTTGAAAAGCTGGTACTCCATAAATATTGTAAGAGTAGTTTATCTGCAAGAGGATTCAAAGACCAAAGACAATTTCACATGCTTAGATGAATGTATTCCTGTTCTGCAATGCAACCGTAGCTTCTCTCATTGTGCAAATGGAACACAGAGACTTGATTTATTTATCAATAAATCCACAGCATAATTGAACGTATAGAAAAAATAATGCCTGAGGATAGTTGAAGCAATATTAAACTACCCCCCAATGTTTGCTGAATCTGCCACTTTTGTCCCTACAAATTTCACTGTGTTAGGACACCACTGCGTGGGGAATGGATTCTCTCAGTGTGGGGGAGAAATCTGCATGAGACACTCTTGCTTTCCTCTGTTGCTACCTTTGCATACCCTCTGAGCTCCTTTTCAGGCATCTTCTGTTGTGAACCATAGACTCTGGTGCTGGAGAAGAACACGGAAATGCTGGCCACAATGTTTAAAAACACCCCTTTGTATGCTCCCTTCAGCTCCAGCCACGTTCTTGCTCATGCATCTCATAGAGTCGCTTCCTGGACTTCCCCTGGGCTCCCTGCAAAAGCAGAGACAAGAAAAAGCAGAACAAGAGCTTCACAGTTTTTCTAGGAAATAAAGATACAGGGAAGGCCTTTAGAGAGTGGGTTACAGAATAGGTATTGCTTATTTCCCAGTTCTGCCTTCCCCACTTCCAGTATCTCTACTCCTTCTTTGTCTAAGTGCTATGCCTGTGTTAAAACAGCTGAATCTGGAATCATCAGAGTCAGTAAAAACATACTGACTTGTTTTACTTACCTCTGATCTTTGAAATGCTAGGATCCACAGTTTCAAGTTTCTTTCTGTTTTGTTCGTGGTTTTGTTTTTTTTTGTTTGTTCGAATGTTTGTTTTAAATTAAAATTAGAGAGTGTATCTGCAACTACAAATCTATGCAACCACAGCTTTTCAGGGGCTGAGGAAGGTAGGGCTGGCAAGGAGCTTAGAGGATGTTTGGTGTAAGTCCACCTCTGCTGAGGATATGGATCAAGCACACCCAACAATATTGACAGCTGTTTTATCTAGTCAGTTCTTTAAAACCTCAAGTAATGGAGATTCTACAGACACTCAACCAGCCTGTTCCTGTGCTTACCTAGGTTTGTAGCTGGGAAGATAGACTAAATTTGCTTTGTTGGAAACTAAAGCATTTTTCCCTGCCCTGACCTCCGTGGGTAATGGATTATTATCTTCTTTTAGTAGCTTTTTACGCACTGGAAGTCTGTTATCAAACTCTCCTCAGTTGTGCAAATGAAACAAACTTGGCTTCTCCAAACTTTTCTCAGAGCTTTTGTGTTTATAGTTTTCTTTTTATTCCTGATCCTGTTCAAGGGGATTGAACCTTTTACTTAAAAATATGGTGCTTAAGCCAGATTCAGTGTGAACAGGTAAAACTGCAGTAGTTCTGGGAGCAGCAGAGTAATGATGTTCAGCATGTTACAAGGAGTGCTACTGTTGGTACATTTTACAAGATTTGCTTTCTTACAAGTACATCTCACTTCTCATTTACTGTGAATGTTATCACCTTCAGAACTTCCAGTCTTCTGCTCCCTTTTTGGTTTGTGGAGATTTGGTTTCTCCTGACTGTGGTTCTTTTTATTTCACTTGAGTGAATGTGACCTTGTTGAACTGGGATCATTTCCCTGGCTTACTAAGAGCACTAGTTCTAATTGTGGTGCTACAGTATTTCAAATTTTTTTCAGAATTGTGTCATTCACAAATATCATAATCTCTAATTTATTCCTTACAATTATAGCCTGTTTAAAGTTAGGCTGAGAAATCTGTGGTTTCTTGAGAGTTCCTTTTTTCATTTTCTTGAAAGCAGGTACTATATTTGCCCTCTTCCAGTTTTCTGGGACTTGACCTATCCTCCACAGGTTCTGAGAGATGATAACTAGTAATTATGAAATTGCACTGGTTAATTCCTTAACTGCTGTAGGGGAACAGGTCTTGGTGTCTAAAATATAGACAACTTAGCTAAATCTTCTCTAATTCCCTCTCCATTCTAGTTCACACTCCATCACCCTGTTAGAACAAATTGTGGTTCGTATCAAGTTACAATTAACATTTTTGAGGTAAGACCCTGAGACTGCATTTCAAGAGTGGGCAAGATTGCTACTGCATCCTTTTGGCTCCCTTCACCCTCCAAAGAAAATCCCACAAAGCTTCTGAGAGGAGGAATTAGCAAAATGTAGAGTGAGAGAACAGCAAAAGCTGTTACAACAACCTAACTCTCCCTTGTTTACCTCTGTGTTGTCTGCTAGACTTCCCTCATCATTCTAATTAACTGGCAAACTACTGCTCAAGTCTTTTATTTCTCAAAACTTACTTATTTTGCTTCACAACATTTATTTGCACAGCACTACTGTTGTGTACAAAGATTACTCTTTAATGGAGTTCAGAACACCCTTTCACAGCATGCATTTCTGTTCAGTCCAAAGAACACAACACAATACACGTGAGAATGTAGCTTAATCTTATTTGCTTTTACCCTGCTTGATTATTCTTTATGTACTTTCTTAAAGTCATGTGTTTTTTACTCATTATTTTGACCATTTTAATTACTTGTTTTCACAATATATTTAGAAGGCTACTCCACAGCTCTTTTCAGAACAGTTTCTATTGCCTAACTGAAACAGATTCATTCCTACAAGAAGAAATTTAAAAGAACACAATCTCTTTAGATCTCAGGTGTGTATTTAAGTAAAAATGAGTCAAAACCAGTAACTCCACAATGTACTCTTTAAAATTTGTGACACAGGAGAAAAAGTTGGCGCTATTTCAGTATGTCTGGATGTGAACATACCCCATGTGAAGGTCTGTTTTATAGGCTACCTTGGCTGCAGCCATGCAAAGCACAGCAGGAGGACACATCTGCAAGAGGGTGTATATTTCTGGAGATCAAATAAAGCTGTCTATTGGCAGTGTTGATCTGAACCTCCGCTCAGGTTTGATCTTCAGTGCTAGCTTACAAACACAACAGGAGGAAAACCTGTGTGTGAAAGAAAGGGCTTTAAGATGAGAGAGCATCAGCTGCAGTAAGGCTGAAATATCTAACCTTGGCAGAGGTAGAGGACATCAGTACTGAGCCACTCAGACCTGGTGCAGTCACTGTTGGGAACTCATGGATGCAGCACCCAGACCAATCTGTCTCAATCAGGGTGAAATAACAATGAAGATGGCCCCATGCTGGCTTAAGCAGACTGTAGAGCCTCCAGCAGATCCTGGCATTCATTCAAGCGGTCGAAGTCAGCTGCTCTGCTGTCAATATGTGAGGAGCTAGAATAAGCTGTGGTAACACGTCTGCTCCCTGGGCAGGCCCATCTCCAGACAGGAGTCTCAGGCTGGGGCTGTGCTGCAGCCCACGCAGCCACACACCGTAGGCACTGACTCGCCCGACTGCAGCGGTGCAGAGCCCAGCACAGGCTGCGGGCTCCGCTCCAGGAGCTGCCCCGGCCCTTCAGCAGCTGCTCTGACCTCCAGCTGTGCTGAGAACAGCACCGACCCGAGGAGTCTGAGGGGAGGTGAGTGCTGCCAATGCTCTGCGGACTCTCGCTGGCCCAGAGAGCGCAGCTCCTACACTCTGTGCTGGTTGCTTCCCTGAGGACAGTGAAACGGGCAAGGGCAGAGGAGGGCCCGAAAAGAGCAGTCACAAGGGGGAAGAAAGATGAAGCTGTGTTCTGTATCTTATCATCGTTATTTAAGTGACTAGTTAAGCCGAGTCTGTAAGTGATAGACAGCAATAACCCAATCTGAAAACGGGAGCCTCAGTGGCTCTCGTATGTACTGCAGATAAGCAATATCTTGCTTGGCCATAGATGCACATATAGCAGTGCTATTACTGCCAGTGTCTGAGAGGGCAGCTGCCCCCATCTGCACATCCAACAGATGCACAGATGCTGCTGGTACCTCTGTTTGCTAGATAAAGCCAGCCAGTAATATCAGCAGACTCCAAGCTAGCTTTATCTGACTAGCATGGGTACTAGTGACATGTGAGGGCACGCAGGGCTCGGAGCTGCCCTCACAGATACTGGCAGTAACACTGTCAAATGCTCAGTTAAGGGTGGAGATGGCTGCTGCCAAACATTTTAAATGCAGAAGGAAAGCCAAGTTATTTATCTCATTTTATTTACAGTAATAGGGGACTGTTGAACAGCATGTAAGTGCACTACAATAAAATCAATAGAGAATATTAAAAGCAGAAATAAAGATCAGCCAACCTGAGGAAACTACTAACTTGAATGAAAGGATCTAAGAAGGGCAAACTGAACAGCTCAGGAAAACCAACCTGCCAAAGAGGACAGTTCCAAGGTTTGATCAAATAAATCCTGAGCCTTTCACTGAAAGAAACCGCCCTTGTCTTGATGGTTTCTCTGAAGCCTTTAAAAGGAGTTTTGCTCAGCAAGCACTTCAAAAAGTTTCATAGTCAAGGACCTGAAGATGCCTAATCTCCACTTAGTCTGATCTCAGGTGAACATAATTCCAGAAGCTGATTGACCTACACTGTTACTGCACGACTGGAAACCAAAGAGAGCATCTCATAAGTCAGCAAGTCACTCTGTCCTTTTTGAAGTCAGCAGAAGTTATGTTATTTGTCTTAAAATGGTGGCAGAATTTCTGGTCCCATAAAGTGGGATGTTGGATTTCTGAGTATAGATTAACGCTCTCCTTTCAGATGTGAGCAACAGATGGCTGGTACTGTAAGTTAGCATGACTGAAAGCTTTCTCTGAGGTAAAGATACTCAAATTCTGAGACAAAGGTTAACGTGCAGAGCTCAAATCTGACTAGAAAAGCTGTTATCTGGATCACTGACCCAGGCTAGTCCAGTTTGTGAGCCATTTATATGATAATGTATCAAGAAATCTGTTTTTAAAAAACGAGAAAATGTGTTTCCTGTTGGACTGATTTCTGTCTGGTTTAACTGGACTGTAAATGAGCTGTCAAAGATAGCTACCCATTAGTGGAGGTTATGGCAAAAGCTACGACCATATTTTGCTGAATATCCCCTCAGCAATCTCCTTATCTCCTCAGGTTGTTTGTAAGGGCTGTGTTAAACCAGCTACCTCAGCTCTTACTGCCCTGTTTCAGATCCCTGTCATTTCAACAGTGGGTTAGAGACAGCACCTGGCTTCTTTCTAACCAAAGACTGTATAAAACTGGGAGGACAATAAAAAGATGGAAACTTGTAAGCAGGTTGAAATCTTTAACCTGAAATTTTAAAACATTTTATCTGATCTAAAACAATTCTTTTGTGTGAAAATCTGACTCCTTGAAAGTTCCTGAGCTTTTCTCAAAGTTAGAAATTTTGAATTATCGTTGTTCAGTGGTGGCCGTTTTTTAACTGTCCTTCATCTTTCCTTCATTTTTGTCTGCCACTGAATGTCTTAAAATGAATGATATGCAGGTTCCATTCTTTACTTTTTTTTTTTCTTTTTCTCTACTATTAATTTTTCTGCTGCTTTTCAAAACTTTTATGTCTCTGGTAAAGTTAAAGAACAGAAAAAAAAAAATCTAAAAGAACTCTCTCGGTCTCTTGGCTGGTAACTAGAGGGTTCCTAACAACGTTTTCGCTGCACATTCAGTTCCACTGATCCCATATAACTGTCCAGGTAAGTGAATTGTAAGTGGTTCACATTCCTATTCCTAACTACTAGGTCCAAAGAAAAGAGTGAGTAACAAAAAAGAACCATGGTCATTGCTCATACTGAGAGTGGCCTGTGTAGCAGAGAAAGAGGGGTAGGAGGGGGAAAGGTCCAATGGGAACAAATTAAAAGCCAACTTTAGAGTTTCTGTTAAGGCCATAAATTAATATTTGCATAAAAGGTAAAATTTTAAAATATGAACACACTTGTGCATTTAAAGGAGATGCTTACTGCATATTGTGGTTCAGCTAAAAATTCTATGCCACAGAAAGCAGTAATTATTCCAGCTTTGCATATTGTAAACCTGGTCACTGTCATTCTTCCTTTGCCTCCACATGCCTCAATGCCACATTTTCTACAATCATGGGGAGATTGCCTTGGCTCTCACTCAGCTGGCTCAGCTAATGCAATTCACAGGCCTTCAAATGTAAGCTTGTAAACTATTTAGTTCTTTTTCTCTAGAACAGCTTGTCTATTAACAGCTCATTCAATGGAGGAGGGAGAAGAAGCTAGTGAGACCTCTTTTTGGTATTGTTCAGCAGTGACCCTGGCTTTCTCAGACTGGTAGCCAGTACTCACTAAACAGTGTTTGTCAGTACATGTTGTTTTGCTGGATAATGGTGTATTGTGCTAGCAGAAGTCTGTATTAGTAGCAGGTTACAATTTGCTGGCAAAGTAAGGCTCCTGCGTGGCATGTTAAGGTCATAGGAATGAAGTATAAAAATCCAAAAGAAAGCTCATTAAGATGGTCTGATGCACTGCTAGAAAACCTGGAGAGACCTTTGTCAGCACTCCCCTTTGTGCACTGTTCAGGATCCTCAACCTTGATGTATCTTTTGGGTTGAGATTGACTTGGGTATTGAGGATGGTCCACTCCTCAAAATATGTTACATGATTTTCAGGACGTATGTCCAGTGCTCATGGCCTGTACTTCATGAAAGGTGTGTTTTGGCAAGGTACCAAGCTCATTAAATCCCAGGACAAGGATACCCAGAGACTGCCCACACCATGCACTGTGCCCATTATTCTGTAACTATGAGGTCAAGGGATTTGCTGAACGCTGCAGGGAACAGTGTGATATTGAAATGGCTGAATCCTGCTCCAGCCCTGTTGTTCCATTCGTGCTGTGCTGAGATAACGTGTGGCGGTGCCATGCAATGAACCTGCCACACCCTCTGCTTACTTAATGACAAAATAAAATCTGTAATATTTTGTTACCTCATGGCTGAGATTTTGTGAACTTTTCTGTGTTCTGTATGGAAATACCAGGCAAGTTGGTGGCTTAAACAGTGTTCAATAAAGAGAATTGTACTTTACACAGATTTCCCCACCAGCAAAATCCTATCCACCTTACTCAGAAGCAACTCATTTATAGAAACATCATGGTTCAGGCTTTGTTTTTCACCCTGCCAAGTGTTGCAGATCTTTTGTTCTCTCCCAGACAAACTGACAAGGCTGCAGTATAGAGAAATCAGGTTCCAAAGCGAGTGATTTATGCAGCATGAACTCTTCTGCGTGTGCAGAGAGACTCCCCCGTGTGGTACGACTGCTTTGGCCGATGGCACTGACGGCAGCTCAACCAGTGGGGCTGCCAGAGCTGGGAACGCTGACGTGTCGGCAGTTAGCATAATTAAATGTGGCCCAATGAAGACTCCCATGTTCAGAAGTGGTCATTAGTTTGCAATTAATGTTGACCGCCAGAGAATAATGTTGTTCTGTTGTGTTTCTGCTGTAGAAAAAAAAAGTGCAATATTTTACTAACTGTGATGCTTTGGGAAGAATTATGAGGCTTCATATTTCTTTACCATGAAACTGTCTTACAGCTTTATTCTCAGTTGCCTTTTCCCCAACAATGTGTCTTAAGATGATACCTTTACTAGACGCTAAAATCTATTTGAACATCATTAGTTATTTTAAAACCTGGAATTATAAGTTCATGTTGATTAACAAAACAGCTCAAGGTTCTAAACACATTTTAATTATACTCCTCTTCAGGTCACTCATGATAAACATTCCCCTTTTTGGCTCAGTTCTGAAAGTGTCATGTTCAGTCTGGAATGGAATGCTTTTACCCAATGCCTCCATAATAAAACTGTTAATTAAAACTTCTTCTACTATCTATTGCACATCTTAAATATATTTTCTTTGGCATGGGCCACAGGAAGCAATTGTGTTCTCCCAAATTAAAGGGCTTGACCCTGCCCTGTAGTATAGTGGCTCAAATCTACCTGTCAGCTGGATGAAGAGACGTTAGATTTACAGCGGCGTAGACAAAGGGAGAATTTGGCCCAAAGTGTTTATTGTTCTCTGGAACTTGGCGTCCTCTTCTCCCATTCTCATGAAATCAACATAAAACAGATGCTGAAATTCTAAAATGCTTTAAACCCTCCAGTACCCTAGCTGTGAGCACAGCACGTCGTAACCACCAGACCTTGATGGCACAAAGATATGCATCATGAACATGAAATCTGGGTAGAAAAGATAAGGACACAGTCTTGCAACACTTTCAAAGTAGCAAAACACTGTAGAAAGTAACAACTACATTTTTATGGTATTTGGTCACATCCCTCCTTGCACTGGCAAAACTTTGACTTGGATCCAAGTAGGTGTAGTTCCAAGTGCCCAGTCATTTACGTCAGCAGAGTTGTGCCCAGCTACAGTGAATGTATATTTGATGACAATCAAAAAGATGAATGAAAATCATTTCAGTGGCACGAGGGATGTAAGCTGGCAGCAGTTTGGATTACTGCTTATTCAACTTTTTGGATGGCACCTTTACACTTCCAAGAAACCCTTTTTCGACCAGGCATCAAGAGGAGACAGGATGAACTCCAACAAGAAACCGCAGACAAGTAGCTCATGTTCATGACACTGATCTTTGGCTGGAAAGTAAGGGAATGGAAAACAAAACTAGAGAAAACAAAGGATACTTTGTGTGTGTGCTGTACTGCCAAATCTCAGTGGCCTAGATACGTTGTTGTTGTTCAGCTATTTCCATCAGTGCTTATGGGTATGTATTGATCTGACTAGCACTCATGTCTGTGGGGTCAGTGTTGGTATCTGATTTTATCCCTTTCTTTGGAAGGTTTATTAATATTGACGCTTCTTCATTTAATTGGGGCACTGGCTATGGAATCCCTTTTTAATGGAATCATATCAGCTAATGTACTGCCTGTCCATGCTCAGATGCAGAGTGCTTCACACAAGCCTCTATTTGAGTCACTGATAATGTTATTTAAAAAAAACAACAGAAACGTAGATCTGTGAAACCAAAGAGGAATGGCAAAGACAGAACTGTGCTGCTATCTGCAAGCTGCATTTTTCTATTGCAACACATATAAGAGTTACTTGTCCCTGTAACACAGATGTTACTTCTTTCTTTGTTCTGTCAAGGCCTTCCCTGCTCCCCCCTCGACCCCAGAGCTGTGCTCATTTCTGGAATGTAATTGTTCACATCTGTACAAGCTGTTCTAAGATATTACCAACTAAAAGAGGTAGCCAGAATATAAAAGTTTGCACATCACTTTATACCTGCACTCAAAAAGAGAGTATCTCCAAAGGAATAGGGGTTTGGCAAATCTTTCTCTTTAACTTTCTCTTTTTCCCTTAAACAGATTTGGAGACTGGTTCTAACATTTATAGAGCGGATTTCTTTCTTTCCTTAAAGTGCTCTCCTGGGATTGGCTAGGAAAGTGGTTTTTTGCAGTCTGCTTGATTGGTCTTCATTGTGGAGCAATTTCAGAGGCCTGGCTTTGGACACCATCTGCAATGGGTTTATCCTAGAAGGTCAGGTCTTGTCACAGAGCCATTATTGCCTCTCCCCCTTGGGGCCATTGCACACCCGTGACTTTACCCTTCATAAGCAGGTTCTGACACATCTTTTTGACTTCCATGCAGGATGGCAGGAGCATGTTGCAACAACTCCTTTGTCAGAAAGCAGCAGTGAAATGGAACAGGTGGAAAGGAACAGCAGAAAGTCCACCTTCAATAAATTTATTCATTTTCACCAATTTACTTATAGGGAAAAAGATGGAGTCTGGTGTTTTGGTTGCAATGCATGAGGCCGTTAAAAGAGTGGATATCAAATTGTGATACTGGCTTTCAAGAATCCTCTGGAAGATAAGGGGTCTGAAGCTGAGGTTGAGACAAGAAGATTGCTCATATTAACTGTCTCTGTAATATGTCTAGGTCCAGCTTACACTCAGCCTGAGTTCGGGCTGCCTGCAAACCCTGCCTGCCCTTGAGTCGACTTCCCTGGGTAGAAAAAACACTGGCAGTTGCAGTTATCTCACTGGCAAGCTGCACGACAGTGTTGAAAACATCAAGGCTGGAGAGAGCCTCCCCAGTCAAAAGGATTTTTGCTTTTCTGAAACTGATGTTCCCAAGACTTACTTTCAACTCAAATATTATTGAAACCTATTTTTTTTTTTCACAAAACTATGGAAGTACATAAATTTATTAGTTCATTATTTTCCACCTTAAATTCTGCAAAAACAGTCTATTCCTGGTGAGCTACTGATGTGGTAACGGACAAGCAGGACAGTAAGCTGGGTCTGGCAAGCTCATCCCTCAGCTCCAGTCATTAACATGCTTGCTCTGCTCACTGCTACACTGATAATAGATTTTTTTTCCCCTCTTTTCTTTTAACAAGAGAGGATTTGTGAATTAAACACATACTTACAGCCCTAGCAAGGTCATACCACAGGACTCTGAACTACAGTTGCTTTTGAAAGGGAGAAACTCATTGCTGATCAGTCTGACCCTCCACCTGGCTGGTTACTAGCAGACACTTTGACAGAACACAGTCATTTGAGGCCATTTCAGGAGACAAAAGAGCTGTATGACTTCAAGATTAAGATGAAGCTTTCAAGTAGGTATTTCAGCATGTGACCAAGTGTCTCTTCTGAATGATTTAGCCTAAGGGTTCCCTAAGGTGGAGGTTTCTTTTATAGACTACAAGGAAAGAAATGTATTGGTCTTCCAAAAGAACTTTGTGCAAAACCCTGTGGGACTCTGCCCAGCCAGGACACCTTGGAATATCACTCAAGTCAGTGCTCAGATCCTCTCATTCATATAATGCTGGTAGTGCTACAGATGTGTAGCCCAATCATACTTGCAGTAATCTCTGACCTACAGCGTATGTCTGTAACGGAGTTTGCATCCACATTTTTCATGCATTCTGCTTTACCTGCCTCTTTGGGTTAATCTATTTTTATGTCTTCATAAATCAAACAACACAGCTCCTTGCTATGGTTATATTGAAATCAAGTCTTTTTTTTTTTTTTTTTTTTTTTTTTTAATCACAGCTACTTTGCCTGCCCTCCACCTCTGTTTCTCAGCAGGTTCTCAGATGCCTTGTTAAGACTTCCCAAGTCTCACTGCATACTCTGAGAAGAATGCATCTGTCCTGAGGCTACAAGAAAGTAACTCTGCAATAATATAATTTATGAAACTCCAAGTTCAGCATCCTTTTTTTTTTTTCCTTTCTATGCAAAGCTAGACAGGAACTAGGGATACTGAATTAACCTGCAAGTTTATACCTCACATTACTTATAATCTGAACTGTAGCTGCTTCTCAGTATTTCACATTGATTTATCCTTTCAGGGCTAGATCCTCATCTGGTATTTTCCCCACAGGTTAACCACTCCAGCAAAGCTGCCTGGATGTAAATCAGTGAAAACTCATCCCTTTCTTTCTCAACACAAAACTGTGTAACTTTCTAGATCTGATTTTTTTCCTTGATTTTTATTTCCTCGATCCTTTATGCAGTCATTATAGATGTTAAGAAGCCTGTTTTGGAAATGATTAATGCTATTAATATTTTTTAATTCAATAAACCCTCTCATCTTTGAACTCCTTGCAATATTTTTCTGCTTTCTTCAGCTTTCCACTAATTCAAACATATGACAAATGTGAGTCTTCAGTTCAGTTTTCTATTATTTCTCATGTCTGATCAAATAAATTAACAGACTTTCATTTCTTTCCCAGGAGTGATGCCCATATGTTGATGAAGGCAGCATAAAAATATTACCTGTTCAAATAGGAAAAAAAAAAAAAAGATAAAAGTTGTCTTTTATTTGCTGTTCCATGCAAACCAGAGAATGCTGATCCTAATCCTTTCACCTTGGTAGCGCCCACTAGGTTTAACAGCAAATATTGCAAGGTTTGCAGAACACCCATCAGTCTGGTCTGACTGTGCTGTATTATCATGTCCCTTTACTACCTCTTCATACAGTAGCAGTCCTTTCAATCACACCACAGTACTTCAGTCATAGGGAAGGAATCAGCTGGCCTATCTAATGTGCACACTCGCCAGTCACATGGCTCCAGTCCGGCAGAGCAGCTTGCTGCTAATGCAGTTTTCTCTGTTTGGATAGCTAAAGATACATCTCCGGGCCAATTTGTACCTGTGTGTTGTTGATAGACAGAGTGCCGCAGGCAAAGAGATACTGCAGGAAATGGATTCTCATTTAACCGTGTTTAATTTGGTTCTCTGCATCTCCATCATACATCTCTCCATTTCTCTGCCCACCCAAATTGCTAATGTGAAACAAAGCTACTTCCGCTGCTCCAGCTCCCCAACCGATGAGTGACGACGCGGTGATTGATTTGCCACTCCAGGAAAAGTGGGTCATTGTACACGTTGTGCCACAGCATGCTGGACCAGGCTGTCCTTGCCCACACTGGGCTTGTACAGATTTGGCTTTAGAAGTTCAGACCTGAGGGGACTCCTGTGAATATTCAGCCTGAACACTTCTGGGGTTTGATAGGAGCACTGCTGTTCTAAAATCTTCCTTAGCAGCTTATGGAGGTCTCAAGTCACCTGTGCTTCTCAGGAGACAGTATTCTGCTTCTGTATTTTATGTTTTACTTGCATGTTTGCTCTGAGAGTGGAAAATGTAGAATTCGCCCATTCCAGGATATGGGTCCAGTTTCAGCTTTGTCATTTTCTAGGGTAGGAAACTCTAAACTAATGAAAAGAGATATTTTAAATATAAAAGGCTGTAATTAATAACTTCTGCAAAGGATTTGGGATCAGTGTGAAGAATACTGATGCAAACTGTTATTTGAAAAAATCCATTACTTTTTTTTTTTTTTTTTTGTGAGATTGCAATAGCATTTATTAACTTTTCTCATGTAATGAGACCTGCTGAAACTCACTCTAAGCTTGCTTCTTACAATACCAGGGAGGCATCATTTGAAGAGATAAGTCTCGGTACTGGAGGAGAACCTGCCTACATAGCTGTTGCATTAGAGCAGAAAAGTTTGGAATCAATTGCTGGAAGGGGAATATTTTGCAGGTTTTTCTGGAGCAGCCCAATAAGTAACTGAGCACAGGTGGCACTGCAGAATCCGAAAGGTCAAGGCAGGTGGGGATTTGCTTTCTGGTTTTCATAGGAACAAAAAAAAAATCAAGGAAATATAGCTCTTAAAATTTTATCTTTGTTTTTATAAGAAATGAAACCAATCTCCGAACCTCACCTGTTTTGAAAAGTGATTTAATGAACACTAAGTTGAATAAGAACTTTCTTCAGGCCCAGGGCCTATAAACGTTTTGCTTTGTCTTAGATAAATCCTTACGAAAGCACCTTCTCCACTCTTTGTACACCCCAAAAGGTGGTGCCCTCAAGGGCAAAGAACATCTAATCAGGTCCTTAAATCTTTACATTGGTAAAATCCCTTTTGGGATAAACAGTTTTGTCTAGTAAGGACTGTGCTCTTAACTTCCAACTGTAATTTTTGGCAGGCACAACCTGGGATGTGGAGAGAAAGTCAAAGGAAAGCCTGTGAAAATGCAGTGCCTCCTAATTAGGGGCCCTTTGGCTGCAGCATAATCCACTGATTTGGCACCCCGTGCTGCCTGGGGTAAACCTGGATGGACACAAAGCCACAGCCTCTTCCAGGGTTAGAGCACAGCAGTGGTAAGTACCAATCCCCCAGGGCTCTGCCCTAGTGATCCTGAAATTGAGACAAGGGGAGAGGAAAATCACTGCCCTGCCAGTGGATAAATATGACTTTTTCTGAATTTCTCTATTCCATTCCTCCTCCTGCTGCCCACCTCCTCTCCTCTGGAAACCCCACGGATGGGGAAGGTTTGCAGGTAGGCGAGGAGGAGATGGTCACAGCAACAGACAGAGCCAGAGCTGAGCACAGTGCATGCTGATAAACCCCTGCCAAAGCTCTTACGTTATGAAACAGAATCCCCGTAATGGAAATAATTACCAAAGAAACAGACAAAAACCATTTCTGAATGAAATTTAAGCTTTAGCAGACCACAGCACCGCCAGGAAATGCCAAGTACAAGCACCATCCCTTCATCCTGAATTCACACCATTTTCTGTTCCTGTTTCCTGTGAAAAGTTATCAGTCACTCAGAAACTGCTGCTCGGGGTGGCCAGGGAGGGGGCCCGTGGGTCAGGATTTGGGTGCAGAGTGCCTTGGGCCAGTCTTCACCCGACTGCAAGAATATCCGAGGACTGATATCGCTTAGAGGGGGGTCTCTGGAAATACATCGTGTAATCCACAGCTCTGGGGGAAAGCCCAGCAGTTTAGTAGAGGACCTCTGGCAATACCCATGATGATGTGTGTTACTGGGGGAGAAAAACCCTAGTGACTCGGGGGTGGGCTGGGGAGGCAGAGAGGGACTCTGGCAACTCCCAGTACGGTAGTGGGGAAAATAAATAGCTGTATGATTTTGGTGAGAATTTCTGCCAATATCCGAGCTGTAAGATTTTGTGGGGGACTTCTGGCAATGCGCAGCATGACACACAGTGCTGAAGGGCACGGAGTCGATATGTATGATTGG
>NW_008590313.1:9327-48339 GCF_000691845.1 Merops nubicus | reverse complement strand
GGCACTTGCCTTAACTGTGACTACACAAAGCCTTGGCAGAACTGCACTCTGCTCAGCAGCACAAAAGCCTCATACTGACAGCTTCAGCCAGTGGCAAATGCCCATTCCCAAGACCAACCATCACAACAAATAGTGAACGTTCCCCACACTCACCATTTTCAACAGTCTTCTGTGGAGATTTGCTTTCCAATGATATTGTTGCAATTTTCCTCTCAATTCTAGTGGGGAAATAAACAGGTTATAGCAAACCTACAAATAAACAGGTCACTGCAAATCTTTTCTGGCACATTTACCCTCATAACCCATTTTCCTCATGTTCATGTCTTAGCAGTTGGCTGGAGTACACAAAGCCAAGTCAGCCGTACAGCTCTGTGTTACTAAAGGAACTTAAAAGCATTTTAAAAAACCACCACAAACTTTAAGTAGGAGTTATTAGAGAATTATCCCTCTTTGCCAAGATTATTGCATATTCAGAGCACTTCATTGTTGCTTTTGTTTCACAACAAGGAGTGGGCTGGTGCACACATTTCTATTGTGGTTCCTTTTCCAGCACCTTAAACAAGAAAAAAATTGCACCCACAGGCAGGCAAAGCGTGGCAAGTACTGAACTTTCAGAGCAATGGAGTGGGCTGGTGCACACATTTCTATTGTGGTTCCTTTTCCAGCACCTTAAACAAGAAAATTGCACCCACAGGCAGGCAAAGCATGGCAAGTACTGAACTTTCACAGCAACAATTCAAGAGTTTGGGGCAGGAAGTAAAGAATTTTGAATGAAGCTGAAACTGGGAGTGAGCAGGAGACATCTTCCTAGTTAAAGATGATACCCCCAGCCTCAGGACTCCTACAAGGGTGGGGATCAAGAAGATGGGGCCAGAGCCTTCTCAGTGATGCCCAGTGACAGGACAAGGGGCAACGGGCACCAACTGGAACCCAGGAGGTGCCACCTGAGCAGGAGGAGAAACTTCTTTGGGGTGAGGGTGGCTGAGCCTGGAGCAGCTGCCCAGAGAGGCTGTGGAGTCTCCTGCTCTGGAGAGATCCCAAACCCTCCTGGCTGTGACCCTGGGCACCCTGCTGGGGGTGAGCTGCTGGAGCAGGGGGGCTGGAGGAGATGATCTCCAGATCAATCTGCCAACCCCAGCTATGCCGAGATGTTGTGATTTGATGCAACATCGTAAGAAAAAAACACACAAACAACCCAAAATCATTCTACACTAACTCTTTCAGAGGCCAGACTCTGCAGCCTCACAAACACAGCAACGGTAGGTTCCCACATTCAAGTACCACTTTCTTAATACCTCCCCTGCTCACAGTCTCAGCTGCCTAAGAGGTCTGGAGTAATGGTATCTGTCTCCAAGCGAAAGGAACAAAGGGGGCTTAGCACACCTCTGCAGTTTAGAGTACCACCATCAGCTCTCAGAGACATCTCAGCCTGAAACCCAGGCCCACATATTCACCTGCTGCTGTTGTGCTCATCTTCAGATCCCTGCTCTTCGTCTGACGTTAGAGGAGAGTAATGGACCCCGTTGGTCTGCATGAGGGGCTTTTCCTTTTTCAGTACCGGGGGCTGGTCATTGTCCTGGTAAGGAACAGGAGAGTTCTTCAGGGAGTTTTCGGGAGAGGAAATGGCTGTTATTTCTAAAGGCTGGTTAATGTTATTGACCTGGGCAAGAAGGAAAGAAAGCAGTTACAGATGAGAGTATCCCTTTAGAAACCAAGCATCTTGTTAAGGATATTAAAAGCAGGCTTGACTTGCTCAGCTTTAGGCTATGCCAACAGCTGCTGGCCTAGCACTGCTGCTCTTACACTCCACCATCCTGCACTAGAACCCAGGATGAAAGCTTAAATAGAAGGTGGAAAAATGTATCAAATCAAAGAATGAAAGTCAGGTTTCGATGCAGAAATGAAGACATGGGATAATGACATTTCTTTTCAAATTACCACTCTAGGATGACATGAACACAACTTGTATAGCTGGCTTAATTATGCAAGAATGCCATATGCTTCTGGCACTCTCACGCTGTTTAGTCAATCTTACTTTAAACTATTTGCAAAATATTTAATCTACAGCCTAAAAACCAACTTCACTGCTAAAACACGCTCTTTGCCTTAATTTTTAATGCTCTGACAGCAAAGGGCTCTTTGAAGACGTTCTACCTGTACAGAAACAGTTCACCAACTTCTCTCCTGCCTCTCCGAGGGGCCATTTCACCAGGGCTCTCCACACCAGCTCTAGCCACTGTCCCAGCCTGCGCCTACGCTGCAGAGCAGAGCAGCTCAAGCTCAGCTCTCCTCCAACGACCTTCCCCAGGCCCTTCTCTCTTGCCAGAGCCCTTCAGCCTTGCCCTTACCATGGAGTTGATATTGAGGGGGGAGCCCGACGGCTGCGTGAAGAGCCCGGAGGCGGCGGGTAGGGGTTTGCGCTTCGGGGAGACCCCAGCGCCGCCGCTGAGGGTCCCAGCAGAGGATCTCTTCCGCCGGCCTCGCTTCTTCCCGTCCTGCGCGTGGGCTTGGCCACAGTCCAGCCGAGCGCCCGTGGCCAGAGGACTGTGCTTGTTGGAAGGGGATTGTTTTACATGTCCTGTATTAGGAGAGATTGTAAAGATGATTCTTCTCTTGGCCTCGTTCTCAGGATCTGAAAACGCTGCATCAGACTGAAGATCCCCCTTTGTTCCTTCGGCAAACATCTTCTGAGCATCTGCATATTGCAATACCCCTACCAGGCTCTGGGAGGTGCCATTTAACCTGGGGCTTGTTGAGTGCTGGTGAGCAGGGGAGTTTTGCCCAGAGTTCCTTGACTGCATCATTAGCAAAGGATGTTGTGGAGTGGAACTCCGAGACCCTACTGAGTTAAACAGACTCCCAGAGTCGTCCAGAGCTGCCTGATCAACACTATGGTTAAGATGGGCTGGGCTGTTTGTAAGATTTCCATTGACTGCCACGGAGCCAGAAGAGTAAGAAAAACCTGTTGAAAGGGAAAGTATACATCATTGCTTCTGCTGAGTGATAGATGACAGTGCTAGATGGCTGGGGTGACTGGGGGTGCTCTCAGCTCTACCTGTGTCACACCAGCCCACAGCCGGCTACGACACGGAGCTCTGTGTGCCTATGGCCTCGGTTAGGGGGTGATGATTTTCACTGCTCTCTTTCCCAGTTCAGGAAAAATCCTACTGAGATATCCTACCTGGTTTTTAAGCGGGATTCCAGGGTAAGTTTCAACTGAACTGTTATCCCTTTTGAAATCGGGGCTCCTCTACTCTCAACTCCTTCCCATAGGCAAGGGAACAGAGGGCCACACTCAGACTGCTTCCTTCCCCAAAAAAGAAGGGACTTTGTCAACCACACGGCCCACCTCCTTCTCAAAATGAAACAGAAGGCTGTGGTTTGGGCAGTGACAGGGGATCTTCAGAGAGGTGGCAGAAAAACGCCGCATGGGAGCAAGCTTGGAAAAGGGAATTAAGTATTTGTCATGGTGGATCCTAAATGGGTTTAGTGCTCTAGCAAGGCCTTGTCTCTGGGCTGTCTAAATGGAAGGGGTGGCAAGGAACATGGTATTGTTTTACCACAAGTTTTGTTTAATACTTCATTGGTTTTACAGAAAACTGCAGCCAAGCCCTTCTTTGCAAAACAGATGCTAGAAACAACACAAGCCCCTCGAGGTGGTAAACAATAAGAACAAATGCACTCTCATCAGGGATCAGCCATAGAGTAACTTCTGTATGCTAGAACCTACTTATCCTGGTCCACAACATTTCCTGAATGGCTAAAGGCCAAAATTTCAATAGATGAGCAAATTCAGAAGCAATGTCTGCACTGAAATGTATCCCTACCCTCCTGCTTGACCTTCTTCCTACCCAGACCTCGTGCCCTTACAACTGCCCGTGAGACACCATTATGACCTGCACCAAGAAATCAGTGTTGCTGTTAAAAACACTCCACCACCCTGTAAAATAAAACTTTTAAAGCCTGATCATCACCTCGTAGCACATCCATGCCACACTCTGCTGGTTTGCCACACGGTGAAGGCAGGAATCTCTTAATCCACACAGAAGAATTTACAAAAGCAATTATTTATTTACACTGCAAGATGCTGCAGTTCAGGTAAAGGCACGTGTCAAACCAATCCTTCATGCCAGAATGCCTCCAAGCTGTAGGCACAGGCTGTCTCAGAACATCACCATCCACGGTTCTCTGGTCTTGTTACAAAACACATTTATCTATCACTCTACTGCCTGAAGACCCGACAAGAAGTGTTTGGAAAACTCCAACACATGCCTTTGGGGTGCTGTCATGACAAGGCAGCACCTTCATGTAGGTGAGGCTGTTACCTGAGGTAGCCAAAGCCAGTGGCTTGTTTCCAGCAGCATTGCTTACGCCATTATGAGAACTAGCACCAATCTGCTTTTCAAGTGTCGCTGAGTCTCTACTCTGATGAACTGGGCTAGGTGTGCTTCTCTGGGGGAGAAAAACAGGAGTTTTAGTACAGGAAACAGACTCAGAATCAACACTTTATACAAAATTCACATGCATTTAGTAGCACTAGCAAGGAAAGTGGCTCTACTTCCTAAATGTCCTAGATTTTGCTTGTTTTGAGGAAAACTGAGATCAGCACGTTATGGGACAAAAATCAACACTGTGATTAATTCCAGTGCAATAATATCTAGTGCCCAAAAGGTACCACGCAGGTAGAGGGAGAACAGGTTCATTGTCCCAGAACATTTAGGCTCAGGACAGCACTGCAATCACAACAAACACCCCTGTCCAATGCTTCACAGGCAGCCGGGAAGGAAACAAACGGCTGTATCACATCCCAGAGCCTGTGCACACAAAATTCCCCAAACCAACCCCAAACTGAACATGAAATGCATTGGGCCACGTTCTCTGGTACACTATCTAAGGGGATGGGCAACAAGCAGTGTTCTCCTAAAGCAGGCAGACTGTGAAATGGTAGCCTGACTAAAGCACGTGTGGGAGAGATGCCATCCAGAGCCAACGTTCTCTGAGGGCATGGGACTCCTGCCTGGAGCTGGGCAGACTGTGGTTCTGCTACAACTACAAGTCTACAGCTGGAAGAAGAGAATGGAGTGAGTACTATGAAACAACTCCAGCTTTCCAAATATGGGATTGTAAGGCAAGCATCTGTGATTGGCTTCTGAATGCACAGATCTCATGTGAAAGCAGCAAATGCTTCTCAGTTCCCTACTGCAACACTTTTGTGACAAACATTTGTGAGAAAAGGAGCCAGCCTTTTACACACTCCTCTGCCACTTGAGGGTAGCACTGACTCATCAGAATTTCCACAAGATGGCCCCAAAAGTTCTCTTGGTGCTCCCAGAGCAGTCATTGGCAGGTTAGGTACCACAGCCCCTACACATCTGTGTGATGAAGACAATTTTGAGACGACCAAACTGAGGCAGAAGAATTTGTCTCCCAGGGTGATGCAAGAAGGCAGGGGCTAAGGGCAAACTGCCACGTGTGATTCTCTGCTTTCACTGCCACAAACTCTCAGGCTTTGCAGCTTTTCCACCCAGCCAGACGTTTAAGACTAGGATCTCTTGAGGCACGTGTTCTACTGAAAGACCACCACCCTACAGACACAGAGAGGAAAATCTACAGAACGACTAAGAGCCAAAGGATGCATCCCAACAGCAGCCTCCCCCACAGCATCAGACATTCCAGATTAGCAGCCCACTAAGGATTCTGGGGCACAGCACCCCATTCCTGCCCAGTGTGATTTTAGTTAGGGATGGAAAGTGTTGACAATCCCTTACTCACCACCTTCTCAACACGGCTAGGTAGGACTACGCTGGCCAGAGGGATACTAACAGGGAGTTTATTGGGCTGCACTGTGCTGAGAGGAATACTGATAGGTAGGCTGGTGATAGTTTCTCCATTACTCACAGAGGTTCTCTCTCTCAAAACCTGTAAGTGCAAAAGAGAAGGCAATGTTCTTAACCACATGCTGTTACTGAAAAGGCTTTTTAAGCTCATGGTAACCTGCTCATTTATATTTTGTGTCCCCTCCCCCTTTTCTTCTGTTTTTTTAAAGAATTACACAATTAAGAGTGATGACTATATGGCACAGACAGGGGGTGCATGGAGCAGCTTTGTTACCAACACCAGTCCACTGGGACAGAGATATCCACAGTACAGAAATGGGTAAATTAAAGCTACTGCTGGCTGCAAGATGCTTTCAGCAAGCTCATTTCCTACTGTCTTTGTCAGAGCTCTGTGAAAGCACTTGTCTGACAGACTTCCTATCTTGAGGCCCTTGGTACACAGAAGATGTGGTAGCCAGAAATATTGCCATGGTAACCTCCTATTGGAGGGCACCTGCTTGCTCTGCAATGAGCACCAGTATGATTCATGTCTGGACCAATTACATGGCCAATTTTTTGTTATTTTTATTCTCTTAATTATGAAGGATTCTGCTCCTCAAGTTCAAGTAGACAGGCACCAAATCAAAGAGAAGTCCTACTGCATTACTGGCACAGTTCATATGCAAACCAGTAACTCAGAGGTGAGCCCAGTATTCTGTTCCTCCAGCCAGCTCCTTTTTATTGTATCACACCTACTGCATTTCGTGTTATTTTATTTTCCATGCCAAGCTGACCACAGAAAGGACCACGCCTGCATTCCCTAGTTGGGCTGATTTTTCCTTTGTAACATCTTGGCACTGGAGCACAAGCTGATCTCTTACCTTCTCTCCTGCAACTGGTAAGGCCGCTGGGGAAGATGGCCGAGTTTCCTGAGGGCTCAGCTTTATGCCATTTGAAATACCAGGGCTTGGATATGTAAGGCCATTCTCTTTGACATGATCAGCTCTGGAACAGAGTTTGTATCATTGTTAGAACACAAAAGTTAATGATTTCTCTTTTGCAAAGGACTCCTACACTGCACTCAAGGCACTCTGCCACCTCATCTACCCAGTCAGCTGGCACTGCTGCTTTTCTTGACACAAAATTTCTCAAAGAACTGTATAAACCTCCACTTTCAGAAAACATTTTTCCACAATCCAAATAAGCCAGTTATTAAAACAAGCAGCTACCTCTCCCTTTCCCATCCCAGCCAAGGATCATTCTCACCTCTGTATCTCATTAGCTGTTGCTTTCCCATTGACTCCATGGTCTTGATTCAAGTGTCTCCTTAGTGCTATTTTAGCTGGGGAAAACCTGGTGTAATCGGGTAAGGACAAGCTTGTCATCTTGTCTGCCCTCTGTCTGCTGCTGTGGTTTGGGGTGCACGGAACTATGTCTTGGTCCAGGTGAGAGGTCGTGTACTGCGGGGTGTTCTGCTTGGACGAGGGTCGGCTGAAGGTGTTGTGGATTTCATAGGGAGTAGCATGGCCATTCATGGACAGTTCGGGGCTCATGCCGTTGATGTGGGGCATAGGAAACTTGGAGCACTCCAGCTCCAGCTGGAACCTGCTGTGATCAGCCTCAGGATCCCTGCTCAGGGGGGGTTTATTGCGGAGCTGTACCGACAGCGACTCCTCCGACGGCGTGTACGACTTCAGCTGCATGAGCTCCTGCTGCCTCTGGCTCTTCTCAAGTTCCACAATGCTGATCTTTAAATGAAGAGGAGGACAGTGATTAAAAACCACATCTAACAATTCTGTCACTTTATGGAGTTCTGCCTTGATGTAATGGTTTGAAACCTGCTGCTCCTGGTGGGTGGAGATCTGAAATCTAAAACCAGGAGCAAGCCTGAAGGAAAGGGGCAGAGACCTCTTCTACTCCCACTGCCCTCTTCCTGTCTTCAGGACTTCCTGCTGGGGTCTATAAAGGGGGAGAGAAGACACACCTCTTGCCTCTCTTCCTCTTCTCCTCCCTGCTGGGGTTCTGGCTGCAGACACTGCTCTGCTGCTGTTTGTGGTTTCCCTGTGCTGCACGTGGCTGTGGCCATCTTGGGACCTGGGCCTGATCTACAGACTCTTCCCTGCCTCCATCCACGTCCAAGGATTGTGCATCCAGCTTCAATCCACCTCAATCCAGCGAGATCCAGCACTGGGGAGCTTCAGCACAGCATTTGGGTTTTGTATTTTTGGAAGTTTAACCTTCCTTGCTTTGTTATTACTATAATCCCTTTACCCTGTTAAACCCCTACCCCTCTCCCTTTCTGTACCCTGTTAAACCCCTGCCCTTCTTCCTTTCTGTTCCCTGTTAAACCCCTGCCCTTCTTCCTTTCTGTTCCCTGTTAAATAATATATTTCATTTTGTTAACTTTTTTCAATGGGTGCAAAGCTTTCATTCCCCCTGCCTTCCTTTGTTTACCTCTCTACCTGGGAGAACTAAGGGATAAGGGAGGTGGGACACAATTCTGCCTTCTAACCAGGACACTTGATGTGCTTCTCAGAAGAAGTGGCTGTGTTTCTGGGAATGATGCAGAACAATTGACTCAAAATTTGAGAATCAAATTTCAACGTGCAGCTGAAGTGCTGGGGTTAAAGCCCCAGCCCTGAAGAAGGGTTGGCAGATGGATCATGTCCACAACCAGGCAAGAAAGCCCCTCCTGATTGCTTTTCACCCAGGGCCTGGCCAGCCTTGGGTGGGAACTGATGAGGAGATCACCACCAGGTGCCCCCACCTCCCACATTCACTTGGAGGAGGGGCAAGAAGCCACCTCTGTAAGAGCTGACTCTGCCTGCAGTGAGGCTGGGAGGTGTGTCTACACAATGCATGTGCTGTGTGGGGACTCTGGCTATTTGAAGGGCTTCCTGAATCTTTAAGACAACTGGAGTTCCCAGGATGTCAGGGCTAGAACATGAAGCTGTCTCTGAGTCCCCACTCTATATCTGGGCTCATGGCCTGGCTGCTACTGTCACCCACATCTTGGCTCCTTGACTGGCTTGCTCCCTTCTTCACGTCCCCTGCAGTGGGTGAGTGCATGGATTTGTTTCTCCTTTGGTTGTCTGGCACTTGGGATCTCTGGTGGGTGATGTGGGAGTGGAGGGAGGAGTTTGGCTGCTGGTCTGCCCCTTAATGATAATATCATTCTACATTGGGCAAGTGGTCAGCAGAACTGCTCTGAGCTTGAGATCAAAAGACCCTGGTAAGAGGAACATGTCAGAGACTCTTAGCAAGTAGTTTTCATATCTTAAAAGTGAACACAAAATATCTCCAACCTCTATAGAGAGTATGGAGTAACTCAGTACTGCCAGTCATTGAAGGAAACCTGCTCCCTGCCCAAGGCATCCAGCAAAAGGCTGGGTTAGCTCTACAGCTGATCTCACAGGGAAAGGAAAGTTCTTCAAACCCAGGAGTTTAATCTCTTTTCACTATAGCAAGTGACATTCTGTGGGTACTGATTCCTGAATTGAGACATCAGAGCACAGATGAAAAAAAAATCAGCCACTTAGTTTCTTTTAACACCATATTTAGTCAAATGCCCTTAGCTGGCCCACAGCCAAAGAGTTACCCTAAGCTGGGGACTCTAGATTTGTTTCTTGCTCTCTACCTGCAGTTCCAAACAGTGCTTTTGTTTCTCAGAAATCTGATTCTTCAACGCCTGCTTCTCTTTCAGCAAATTCTCCAGTGACAACGTTGACCAATCCAGCTTCAGTTCTTCACATCGTGCCTTAAGCTGCAGAGACACCAGATAAACACATCAGAAGACAACTTTCACCACTGCCCTGCAAGCTGAAAGCCATGTACCTTTTCAACTGGATATAAGCAAGAAGCTTCTTACCCCACTGGAAACTCCTCAGCTTAAGCCAAATGCCACCAAAATGGCCCTGTGGTCTGCACAGAACATTGCAGGAGGTGGCCTGGTTCCTTCTAAGAACAGTGTTATCACCCACCCTTCCTAAGCACTTCCAGATCTCCCCCTTAACAGTTTGAGTTACCAAGACAAGCAACACAGGATACACTTTGCATACAGAGGGGCAAAGCTGAGGCCAGAGCCAACTGTCACCTCAGCATTTAGTTAGAGGGTCACCAAGGAAAGGGACCACCTACATCCTCTCCCCCACCATTCCCCTCTGTTATAGAGGAGCCAGAGCAGCTGGATGATTTCTCATTCCTTCAGACAACTTAAGGACAGGGGCAGCCCTTGGCTCATGACCTGTCCTCCTCACACCCATGGGAGCATCACCCTGCCATGCAGCCCCAGTGTTGCACTCACCAGCTGTAAGCTCTGGTTCCTGAGTTCACTGTTATCCTTCTCCAGCTGTTTTGTCTGTTCTTTCAGTTGCTGATTGTGAGCAGAGATTTCCTTCTGAGCCTGAATCAGGTCATTGTATGTTAGAGCTTTAACTCCCAACTACAAGGTGAAGAGTGAGAGGGCAAGAGATCATTCACTAAGGTCCTGACATCCTAATTCCAGGCAACTACCACATTTGAAAGTAGCATTGAGGAGACCACAGAACTTCTGCAGCTCACAGGAAGTCCTCCAGCATTCTCCAAGGCACTTTGTCATTGCTACAGGATAATCAGGAAGGACAAAAGTACCTCCCTTAGAGCTTCTGTTCCAGCAACTCCACTTGAAAACTGTCATTCAGTTTCCTGAACATTATTTTTGTAGGGAGCCACCACATTCCCTTCTGTGCCTCTGAACTCACAGAGTTTGTTCACCCAGCAGGGGATGGGTCCTTGACTGAAATCCCACAGTGCCTGCTCTCTGTCACCCCCTTCCCTCAGATACAGATGGCACACAAAGATTTCAACAACAAAGACACAACATAACCCAGGAGCAATGCAGACTCCACATTATTTAGCATGGTCTGCTGCAAAAGAGGCTGAAGGCTTGAGACCACTCTGGTCTTACTTATTTTTATCAAAAATGTTTGCATGCAGATGACTAACAAGCATCCACTTCCACCACGTTAGGGCTACCTCATCAAGTTTCTGCTGAAAAAGACGTTTGATTTCCTCTTTCTGTGCCTGGCAGTGGGTGAACAACTGCTGTGCTGTCCCCAGTAACTGAGCGTTCTTCTCCTGGAAGAGGGAAGGGTTAGAGAACACACTTTTAGCACCAACTGCAGCACTGTCTGTTTTAATAAGATGTTTAAATCTAGTTAGTATAGCAAGTTGGGAGTGAATCTAAGCTCAGGGGAGATGTATGAACTAATCTAGCCCTATCTCAGATTTCTGTGAGCCTGTATTTGTTGTGTTCAGCACTTGGCAAAGTTAAGTAAGCTGAAAAGAGCTTTTAAGTCATTTTTTTCTGATATATGGTAAAATATAATCAGGGTAGTCTTAAAAACTCATTTTTATCCCTCTAGTGCAATGTAAAGAAGCAGGAATAATCACATCCTACAGAGCAGCAACAGAACTGGAAAAGATTATCTGTATGAAATCTGTTACTAAACTGGGAAGAGAATCTAAATCTCCAGAGTCCCAATTCAGAGTTTTCCTACACAATACTCATGAAAGACACACAGTTAAATGAAAAGACACTGAGGGGAGGTAGGAAGAAAGTCATAAATAAGTCAAACCACTTGTACTTCTAATGTCAAAATTACTCCAGTGAGCCACCCGACCCTTCCCCTCGCAGAACATTTCCTGCCCATAACATTCCTTCCCTGGATCCTCACTTACTCATTTCATGGTCGTGCAGTACGTGAGCCTCAGCAAAGGGCAAGGACAGGACTGGCTGAAGAGCCTCATTTACTCCATTCCAAATCAAAAGGAGTGCAGCAAGAGCAAGCTCTGGAGATTACATTTCTCTCCAACTTCTGCAAGGACAGGACTGGCTGAAGAGCCTCATTTACTCCATTCCAAATCAAAAGGAGTGCAGCAAGAGCAAGCTCTGGAGATTACATTTCTCTCCAGCTTCTCCTGCTGAGGCCAAGTGTGAATTGTGCAGAAATGCAGCCAGCACGCCAGAAAAAGTGGAGGACAAGGGTTTAAAGCACCTTGATCAGGGAAACAGCAGTGCTGGCAAGTTCTACATGTGTGAGAGAACACAGGTCCTGGCATCCAGCTCTTGTTGCCCCCAGCCAATGGCTTGGGAAAACAGCTGAACCTCTGCAATGCTGAATGGCCTGCCATGGGTGATGCTGAAAAAATAACTTATGCTTCCAACATCAGTCATTTCATCCAGCCTTTACAAGCAGTGGAGGAGCTGACAGCTCCATCTAAGGGTAATCTGGTGAAGCAGCAGCTCACAGCATCTTGTTTATTTTAAAATCCTGTTACAGAAACATTTTTCTTGTAAAAAAATCCTTCACATAAGATGGAGTTACTAAATACACTGTACAACAGCACCTCATCCAGCACAGCTCAGCTTCTGCCTTTGTGAAGCTTAACTTGCCATGCTCTCTGTGTAACACTCCATTAAAAAAACATCTTCATACCAAATTCCTCATTTTAATGTCTTAAAGTCTAAACCAGCTGTCAGACACCAAGATGAAGTGATTACTTTCCCACATCCTCAACTTGTGCTTCCAGTGCACGGCACAACACTTGCACACTGTCACTTCTCCTGCTCTTCTCAGTGCAAGGAGATGAGTTAACTTTATGCTGACTTTCCTGACAAGTACAGAACAAGCAGAAAAATAGGCTGCTTCAGCAAAAAGCTGACAATTCAAAATGCTGTTTGACTGTGGAAACAAATGGGAACAACCACAGGAAAAAGGTTTGTATGGACATCAGGATGAAGCAATTCTCAGCAATGAACAGGGTGGCACAAGTTACCCCCTCTCATCTGGAAGAAGAGTTCCCATTATGGAAACCCCCATAAAACAACACTACAGCTCTATGCTGACACTTTCACCAAGGCCACAGAGCAAGGAAAAGCTTCCCTGGGGGCTACCAAGAGCTTGAATTGGCCAGAAATTAAAGATTATTGTTGAGCTATATGGGCAAAGGTTCCTCCATAGAAGTAGGAGGACAGTCCCCCTCATCTGGGCTAACTTATAAAGCAATTAAATTATTCATAATTGAGGCACAGCAATACAATAAGGAAAGGTGTTTAGCTGGTAAATCTCCTCCCTCTGCTGGGGAGATGGCTCCATAGCAGAGAACACTGTCCCACTTCCCAGCTGCAGGGTTTTCTTTGCCTTCCCACGTATTTCAACCCATGACTTGCTAAATTTAAACTTTGCCCACCAGTGCAATGTTAACACATTAAGATGGTCAATACTAAGGATGCTTCATTAAGTCTCTTAAGTCAGTGATGACAGTTTGGTTCTTTTAATCCCATACTTCAATTTGTCACAAGTTTAATGAGCCATCCTGAGACTACAGTACTCAAACCATTTAGGCTTTCAAACAGTAGGGAAATAACAGAATAGAAGTCAAAACCCAGAAAATTCCACTCCAAGGAATTTGTATTTGTATGTTTCTTGAGTCCTCAAAGTTGCTACAATCTTTAGCCAGATTAAGCACAGTTTAATAATCAAGAAGCAGCTCACAGGGTGCATCCATGCCAGGAAGCCCCTCGAAGCAGAGGGGCTGGATTCAGGCAGTGGGTGCTGCTGGAGAGCCTGAGCACCACCTCAGGAGCAATCCTGTGATCCATAAGACATTCAGGGAAGAAAAGCAGCTGACAATCCCAAATGGGAGAAGAGGAGGGAGTTCAGGACACCAGCTTACTGCACAGGTACACACAGCTCCATGTTAAAATACAGGAAAAACCAGAAATACTGAAGTAAGTCTTATTAGGTGGAGGGGCACCACAGGGAAGAGGGGAGGTGCCTCTCTCCTAGCTTGCAGATTTAAGCACACAAAGACTGACCGAGTTTGCAGTCAAATCCCCAGGTACAGTGCTTCAGGTTAAGCATTACTATGGTGGAGTTCTGGTAATTGTCCTGGTGCAGCACTGGTGTGAAGTGTACACGATTCCCTCCTCCAGCATTTCCCCCCAGATCTCAGGTACCTGGCAGACTGGCAATTTCATTTTAGAAATGCTGAAAATGAGACCTACCTTTTCCTGCTCCAGTAACTGTTGCAGACTTGCTTTATACTGAGGAGTTTTCATGTATGCCATGAACTGCATGTACTGGATCTTAAAAGAGTCTGCAAAATAAATAAGGAGAGGATGCATTTCAAGTGAGAGTAAGTGCAAAGCTCCTATCTACCCCATCTGCTCTCTTGACACTTCTCCCCACTTTGCTCTCTCTTGTTTTTTATTGGGACTGTAAGTCAGAACAAGCCATTAAAGATCAATTTAGAGCATGCATAAAATCCATCTTCTGCTGCAAGCTGAACTCTTGGATCCATTAGCTACTTATAATAGGTACCCCCATGAAGTCATGGCAACGCATTCAAAAACACAGAGGAAGATGATGGGTGCTAATGGTGTGTTTGCATGATGAAAGAGGAGCTAAACTGCTTTTAATGCACTGTAAGTAGAAACAATAGAAGGGATTAGAGCTGTAACAGGCAAAGCCAGCCCTGAGCTCCCAGCACTCCTCCTCACACCAGACAGGGCTTGCTCTACCCCTCCTGTCTCCACACAGAGGACAGGCTCTACACCCACATTTACTCTGCCTCCAGGGAGCGCTTGCTTCTCATTGTCCTTCTATCTCCAGCCTCCTGTACCGCAATGAACCCTCCTCCTCCTCCCCAGCCCTCACTGCAAGGGCCCTTTCATCATCAAGCCAACCACATGATTAAGTCCAGTCTGCTGCAATCACAGGCAGCCAAAACATGTAATAGATAGTGGACTTTTCAGCAAGGTTTACTCCAGACAAGTGTCATTCTCCCACTCTCCTCCCTGCCCCCAACATGAAAGGTCCCTCTAAATCACTCTTCTTCTCTCTCCTTCCAGTAAGAAATCACAGAATCATAGAAGGGGTTGGGTTGGAAGGGACCTTAAAGATGACCTAGTTCCAACCCCCATGCCATGGCAGGGACACCTCCCACTAGGGCAGGTTACTCAGAGCCCTGTCCAACCTGATCTGAAACACACCCAGGGATGGAGCATCCACAGCTTCCCTGGGCAACCTGGGCCAGTGTCTCACCACCCTCACAGTGAAGAACTTCCTCAATCTACCTCCCCCCTCTTCCGTTTTGAAGCCATCCCCCCTTGTCCTACCACTACACCCCCTTGTAAAAAGTCCCTCCTCAGCTTTCTTGTAGGCCTCCTTCAGATTATAAGGACCCAATAAGATCTCCCTGGAGCCTTCTCTTCTCCAGGCTGAACTACCCTAACAACTGAACAAATCAGTCATAACTGTGAGACACCACAGCACGAGAGCAGGAGTTAAGGACATCACAGATGCCCTTGAGTCACTATATAGACAGGAATGTCACATCAGATTCCCAGATGATTCCAGACTGGCTCAGTGCCAAAGGCCACAAAGAGGCGTGCTGGGGGTGGAAGCAGAAGACACAAAAAACCACCTCTGAAGTTTTTCCTTAAAATACCCCTTGCATGTGGAGCTTGTTTTCCAGCCACTCCACCTTTGTGATCTCAAAAACTCAAGACAGCATCTCGTTTACTTTGCTTTAAGTTCTGCAGAGAAAATGGAGTGGTGCTCCCCAAGATTGTATCATTTCAGAATAACAGAATGGTTTCACTTAAAATCAAGTTATTTCTGACTGGCCATTTCCATCTAAAGTATTCCTGCTAAACCCAAGTTTATTTCCTGTTGTGCCAAACAAGAGCTGGAACGACGTCAAAAAACAAATGCAGACCAAGACATCAACTTCAGCAGCAAACAAGGGAAGAGACTTTGTGCCAACAGAAGTGAGGCAGGCGGGGGATGATGTGGAAGAAGCTCTCTCCTTCTCCTGTTCAATACTCAGATTTCTTACCATATGTTCAGAAACCTCTCAGTAGAGGTTCCCCTGACAAACACAGGGACACCACAGCACTCTTACCTAGCAGCTTCTGTAGTGCAGGAGGGGTAGGTGACACCAGTAGCTGGTTAGATGAATGCCGTTGCACTTTAGGAGGTAGTTGGTAATATGGACTATGAGGTGACTTGTATGCATCTGAAGAGAGACACAAAGAGAACCTGTCAGATTATGAAAGTCAGTGCTCCTGGCAAGTACAGCAACTGCACCACTGGAAAGCACGTTGTGACAGTGTGAGATCCAGTAACTGAGCTAGATCAACACACTGCAACAGATTCTTTTGGAAGATCATCTACAATTTAGCCTTAGAACAGCAGCAGCAGAGACAAGTTACCAGCTCCAGCTCAGCCCCAGCTTCTGGCCAGACACCTACAGATAGGTTTAACCACCATCTTCTCACATCAGCACAGCACCAACTCCAGAGGAGCTTTGCTTTGCTGGCAAGGGAGAAGTTAGGACAGAAAACCAACTAAACTTATCAATAAAGGAAGAGTGACCTCCCAGTACACATCCAGAGCCTCCAATACTTATCCAGGCTCAGGTGGCAGAGGGAGGCTTCTGCACTGCCAGCCCTGAACTCACCCTGAGGAGAGGATGAAGATGTCTGTGAAACAGTTTGAGCATGCAGAAGTTCTAGTGCAGTTTGGTTCTTCTTGGTCTTGCGCTCTGTGTTTGCAGTGTTCATTTTCTTGGGACGTCCCCGTTTCCTGCCTGCCATTTTCCTTCCTTTTTTACTCAGCTTTTTCTTCCGTGCTTTGGAGGGAGATGGCTTTTTAACGGAATTTGCCGCAGCCTTTTCTTCTTCAGCACCAGAATCCTAGGAGATTTTTAAAAGCCAAAACCTCTTTTAGTCATTTCTAGCTACATAGGCAGCAATCCTTTCAAGCACCCGTTAATAATTTTATGAAAGGAAACTGAGCCACTGTAGTTAAATAACTTCCCAGTGAAGTTGACTTGCTTGGGATAAGAGCTGTCCCCAACACCCAAGGAGCTGTATCCATTCTTTTTTGGACTTATTTGTTACATGAAAGGAAATGCTTAACTGTTGTCTTATTCACCCTGTATTGACTATATTCTTCAACTGAATTTCACTAAAAAGTCAAAGTACAATACTTCACATTTTTGTGCATGAAGACTCACTGCATTTCTAACAGTGCTATGCAGCAGAATGAGAAAGGAAACGAGTCTTTGCAAAAGAGGCTCAGCACACTCTGAGCTCCATTCAACGTGAGCTGTGACTCCAGGAAAGCTCTGCAAGCTGGTGCTGGAGGTGAGCGAGGGTGGACAACCAACTGCTCTATTCATCTTGCAACACATTTTTTCCAGAATTAGTGGTGCTATTCCCAAGTGCAGCTTTTATTAAGTCACCCCATCCTATTTTTGTCCGCAGCAACAGCTATACCAGTGTACATGTTCAGAACAAACACAGTCATTCTTCCCACAGAACCTGGCTTTTCCTGACACAGATTATGAGTCTGTGCACAGCTAAAGAGAAAACACTTTTGCACCATGAGAACACAGGATGCTTACCTTGTTTTCTTGAACCTTTGTTGGAGTAGTTGTGTTGCTCTTATTTTCTCTTTGTTGACGACGTCTAGCTGCCTCTTGTTCCTCCTGCATAAATGTTTGAAAAGATTTAATAAGTTACTCATGTGTTTACCACTTTTTAATACAGACCACTGTGTTTCCCAGCTTAGTCTTCCACAAGAGCTAGGTGTAAGTGCTCTTAACATACAATGCCTAAATAAAAAAACCCAAAGCCCTTTGCTACCAGCAAGGGGGAAAAAAAAAAGCAGGAAGTTCTAAAGTACAGGGATGCCACCCTTCATTTTTCCTTTTGACTCTGAGAAGTCTTTTTCTTTCCCCAAGTTTGATTTCAGCAGTTTGAAATGAGCCAATCTCCAAGAGACCATTAGTCTGGTTGCAACACTTGCTAAACAAGCCAGTCTGAAAGACAAACGTTCACCTGAAGTTTTAAATTAAGTGGCTTCACTTAATTCTCTTCCTGGGAATACCAACCCCATCAGTTATTTCAGACTAATACAGCCCAGCACAGTCTCCAAAATCCTCTGGCATTTTAATTCCACGTGTAACAGCACAGGCTGCAGCAACTGACAACACATTTCATGTCTCAAATAGCAGGTCCCTAAAGGAACATCTCAGAGCACTCTTCAGCTCCATTTCCATGCAGCTGAACACTGGGAGAGATTCAAGCTACCATTTCCTTCTTCAGCTTCAGTGCTTAATGAAGGAAGAGCTCTTTATAGACCTCCAATGCAAGGGAAAAACACCTTGTGGCTGCCCCATTAATCCTCTATTAGAAAGCTCTTGAACTTGATTGTATTAGTGCTCAATGGCATGTGATGCTTCACTTCAATCAGCTCCACGCCCATGTTCCTTGCTTCTCAAGAAAATGTGGGTTTCTATCAGTTCTGTGCATTATTAACAAATGGCTCAATTCCCCACAGTGGCTGCTCCACTGTTTTGAATTTTCTACAGAAAATGACTGAAACTTACCCTGAGTTTTGGATTTTTGAGACTAGAAAAATAGTTTTCAAGCTGAAAATAGAAAGTGAAGATAGTTACTGTCAAAGCCACAACAGATGAATACATGAGAAAAAAACATTAGCTTAAAACTAATGCAGAACTGCTGAAATTCTGACTGGTTTTCTTCTGATAAGCTACATCAAAAAGCCATTTATGTGTCTTCTTTTTCACAACACAGACACATGTGACATGACACAATCAGAGCCTCAGCAAGAGTTTATCACTTTCACCACTGCCCATCCTTGTTTTAAAGCTCTGTGTCATATATCACCACTCAGCAGAAGGTTATTTTCCATGAAGGTACTTCACTCTTGTAGCCCAATAAAATATTTATCTGCACTTAGCATATTCTTTACAAAGAACATGATGAGACTAAAGCAGATTTAGAACAGCCTTGCTGTCATATTGCAAAAACCTCAGTGTGAGAATAAACTATTTCTCCAAGAAATTTTACATTTCTACAGGTTTGTTTCTGTTTTCTTTAACTGGAAAAAAAAAAAGGGGGGGACAGTGAATGTATCAGCATTGTTAACAGAGCTTTGACTGGTTCTACACCAAGGAACTGAAGCTGGCATGTTGACTGCAGAGCAGCCAGAGGCTTCTGGCCCATCTTCATACTCACTATGGTTCGGTCAATAGTATGCAGGTAGTAAGAAACTGGTTTCCCGGTCCATGAGACAGACCCTTTCAGTGGTGATAGCTCCACAACTCTCATTATAGTGCCAATATCTAAAGGAAGAAAGTCAAGTTAGGGAACCACAGCTTGGTGTGCTACTCAACCCTACTCAGCTGAAATTGGCCGTGCAATGGTCAAGGCATACTCAAAACACAAAGATCAGTGTTGAACTCAGAGAGCAAAGTCCTGGGAGAAAGCAGTGAGTTGAAAAAGCCATTTCTTACCCTCTCCCTACGTGCATACTACAGAGAACTTAAACTTGGCAGATGTACCTTGCATTTCTTCAGCTAGTCAGCCATTCCAGAGTAAAAGTCTGTGCTAGTGCTAGTTCTGGGCTACGTGCTATTGGCCTTCAACAAACAGAACTTTCCTGGGTCTCAGACACAACTTTTACATGGAACTCAGCGACAACACATCTGTAGTAACAGGCAGGATTTAATTACACAGGGCCAGTTACAGAACATCACTAGATCCAACCCATGTAAACTGTAACTGCACTATATTTGGACTGGGGACAAACATGTTTTAGATTTGCTTTCTTGCCTATATTTGTTTTGTTCCCTAGAATTAATAGGTATGGGATGTGTCTAAGCATTTCCATAACCACTGAACACTGAGTGAGTGGCATGACTGCAGAAGAAATTATGGCACGCTTCCAATTAAATAGAAAATAACTCAGAAGAGTCAAAAACAAGGTTTAGGACTTGGTAACTTCAACCACTATTTGAACCGCATTTTAATACTTGTTTTGGTTTGTCCCAACTCTTTCCATATTTCTATTTCTTTTGCCAGATGGAACTACTAAAGGCTAAAATAGTATTGAGAAAAAAGTCTGCCTGCTCCTTAAAGCTTTCTCTTTTCCACTATGTTTTTAAAACTACTTAGCTGTTCATACTTTAGATAGGCAGGCAAGCCACGTGACTCAAACTGTACTCAGGCACCAAAAAAAGCCCTGCTGAATAAAAGTATTATGAAAAACCTGCCAGGGCAGCAGCATAAAGCCAGCACAGCAGAATGGAAACACCTTCTCTGCATGCAGAGGGGATCAGCCACCTTTGATGCCATGAGCTCTAAGTGGTGGACATCACCCTGGAAGTGTCATTTAAGAGGCCACTAAGACTGGAACCAGCCCCAGGCCCAGCACATCCCAGCACATCCCACCCACCTTCATTTCATGTTGGTATTTCCCAAGCCCAGAATAGGATTCCAACTTAAAATTGATTCCCACAATCTTCCCCTCACTGTTTGTAGCACACAAAGGTAATTTCTTTTCAGGGCCTCTTATCTGAATCCCTGGAAGAGCTCCTGATTACTGGAAGCTTTTATCTATTTTTATGCTAAGCAATCTCATTCACCCAAATCTTAATTGGCACTCTCTCTATAATTTTAGCATCAACATTCACATTAAGCATGAAATAACAGTTGATATGTAGAGCATTCTAAGAACATTCCCAATGAAGCCACACTGGGGTGAAAGCTGAAACAGGATAAAGAACTGGCTCAACTGAGAGTCATAATCAGGGCTTTTATTAGGTGAAAAAAGTCGTGCACGTTGGCCCCTTTGCCTCCCCTCCACATTGTTAATAACTGCAGTCTCCCAAACCTTGCAAAGAGGGAGATAACAAAATGGTCACAAGCCAGGAAAGTAAAGGCTTGAGAGGCCAAAAAACTTATTTATGTAGGCAGGTCTCCTAACTGAAACCTCAGAAGAGCCTTCTTACATTTCACCTAGTTCTAGAGTGCTCTATAAGAGGAATTAAGCTTTTCTCAGGCACTCTTTGTCTCATTAGCACACTGACAGACTGATCCCAGCTCTCTGGAGGTTTGAGAATTTCCAGCAGTACCATTCTGTCTTTTTTTTCCTTTTGTTTTCAAGTACATGTCTACAAAGCCAGGACCCACTGGTTAAGAAGGATCCAAACAGATGCCCCAGAGAGGAGTATCAACCAGGAAGGAAAAGGGCAGGTTTGTGTGTCTGATGCACAGGACATTCACAATTCAAGCTTAGTAAAAATAACTCAGAATGGCACAATTTCAGTGAAATGCCTTAATGACAGCCTGCAAATTACTGTTCTTGAAAAGCACTTTACCAGCAGTGTCAGGCCAAAAACAGAAGACACAGCTTGAGATTTGCAACTCAGTACATTACTGGCTGTGTTTGCACAGGGAGGGGAATGAGGCGTTGTTAAAACTTAGGGAGTGTTTCACACTGGACACAGTAAATGTGCAAACCCAGCTTGGACTGTTCTTCTGCCTGAAAAATTTCAACAATAAAAACTGAAAAAAAAAGGTCAGAAGCAAACCCAACAGCAGTGGTTTGAGGTGCTGGTAACCTCAAAACCTCACTCAACTGCACTTCACCTACTTGCAAAGGACGAGTGGCAAATATTAAGTCTACTATGCTGAGAAGAAAAACCAAAAATCTTTGTTGGCAATAAACCAGACACAGCAACTGGGTGTTTACAGGATAGGTCTGTTTGATCAGTTTGCAGTAGAGAAGACAGGGCAAAGTTGAACATTTCAGCTTCTAAGCCTTCCAAAGCATGGCTGGTGGGATTTACCTGTCCACATTTAGACAGCTACAATGTAAGGAACTTGCACACAAGCTCCTCACTGCAGCTCTCTGTACTGGAATGAATCTGCCCTTGAAACACCTTAAACACAGCAGGATGAACCCCATAAGAAGTGTCTGTTTGTTCCAACATTGGGTGGGTGTTGGATTGATTTTAAACACGTCACTTTGGCATTGATGCTATAATACAACAGCATTTTTCTCCTTACTTAACAACTCTTTAAAGAGCAACAAAACCCCACCACAGACCTGTTCAGCTAATGAATAGACTGTAACTGTAATGAACAATTAAAAGAGCAATCATACCACTCAAGTTTCGACTGTTAATTCTAAAATTCAGAGGTGCAAAAGGTTTTGAGGACACAATTCTCCCACCTGGAAAAAGACAAAAAAAAAAAAGCAGTCAGCTAACATTGCTTCTTCTAGAAATTGCTACTTATTAAATACAACCCAGTACAGAGCTCTCAAGAGCAGCCCTAATAAAACTACCACTTGTATAGCATTAAAATAAAATTTCACTTAACACTCATTCTGACAGCATCCAAGAAAGTCAATGTATTAGTGCTGCTGGGACCTATGAGGTGACACCTGAAGGATCACTTTAAAATGACAGCTCTTAAAACACTTCCAAAAAAAAAAGAGTACAGTAATTCTCAGTGGCAATCTATAGAAATTTCAATTAGGAACAATTCTATCTCTTCTATCTAGTTAATGTCTTTTACACACAAGCCCCCAGAGCCCTTTTCTTTAAAAGAACACTGGTCTCTGTTTCATAGCTATATTTGGGGTCACTCAGCCCACAGCACAGAGCCCAGCATCTTCTGGGAAGGGAACTAAGGTTTCTTCCTTTTCTAAAATCAGTCTGAACGTTGCCCACCTTGCTGCTTCTCTGAAGTCACCACTAAACAAAAGTTTTTTTAAAAAGTTTAAAAATCAACCACTGAAATTAATGCCAACAGCAACAGTTTGGGGGGTTTACAGTTTGCAGCAGAGCCCAGAAGTCACATTATTTCCTTCAGCACAAAGCTGCACCGTGGGAAGCCACAGCTTCTGGGTCATGCCACACATTCTTCTTTTCAAAAACACTAATTTCTATAATTTCTGCCACAACCAAATAAAATTGTTACTCAGCCAAGTGGTTAAGAGGAAAGAAAAAAGACACTTTGGGCAACCTAAGGGCCACGGTGGGGTCACTGGGCAACCCCAGTCACTAGTGTCTGCCCCTGACTCCTCCAGAAGCATACCAGATATCCAGTGACAGTGTCCCCATATTAATGCATTAATTAATGCTTAATGCCAGTACTAAATGTGACAACATCAAACAGGAGAATGCAGTAAGTGAGTTCAGGGTGCAGCTGCAGGACTCGGGCGTACAAAGCCATGGCTGTGCAGCCAGGGAGTTTTCCAGTCTCAGCCATTCCATGTGTTCTCAGCTCCCACAAGAGGTAAGACAGGACCAGCAGCCCCCACCCCAACAGTCTCCACATGCAGAGCTACCTCCAAGTGATCACGTCGGTCAGAGCAGATGTTAAGATGGGCAGTGAAAAGCCCAAGAAATAAGGACTGCAGTGCAGATGCTTGCCTGCAAAGCATGGAACAAGACCCACCAAAGGCTGGAACTAAGCCCATACCACCACCCACCATCCTCCCACAGCAGGAACCCCTGGAAAAAGGGCTTCAGCTCGACTGGTTACCTTCCTTCATGTTCGCAAATCGCTCCTTCAGCTGGTGATCCACCTCAGGACCAAAGGCAAAATTATTCACAAAAATAACACTGCAAGATAATGGTTTAGTTAATGAACAGGGACAGGCAAACGGGACCCAAGTGTGTACACACAACTCTGCACACACAGCTACCCCCACAACCACATGTCACAGGCACTTGGAGCCTTTACAGCCACTTCTGAACCTGAAAAATGAGCCTGTCCCTCACTGCAGCTACTTCCACCTGAAAAAGCTTTCCTCTTGCAGTGACACAAAGCAGTACCTTACCTGGAGCATTCACACACTGCCTGCCCTCTTAATTACATTTAAAGCATGTTAAAGGCTCCTGCTCTGACAGTTCCTCTCAGAGTACAGTTGGTTTCAACATCAAAATCATGTGCAAAAGGTTTCCACCCCTCTGCCATGGTGAGATCAAACACCAACACAGCAACTACCAACACACAGTAGCTAAGCCACAAGTGAAAAATGACACTTCAACGTGGCACATTTCATCCCATTGCTGCCTCACATGCACTCAAAACATGGCAGCAAAATATCAAAATGTATTTTCCCTTCTAGCTCTAAATTCTCCTATTCATGCATAGAGACAGTTGACATCTCTCCCCATTTTCTATCCTGTCCTAAGCCCAGCACTTCACCCTAACCCACAACGGAGGAGTTGTGTCTTTCTTTCTGGGTTAGGAAACCCAAGGAGGGGGTTTTGTTCCTGAAAAGAAACCCCTCAGTTGTATGGAAACAAAGAAACCTGCACATAGGTAGAACCACTCAAGTGATAAAACCGTTTGGGAAATATCATATAGCAGATTTTTAAAAACAGACCTTTACTTTTAAGAGCCTCTAACTGTCCCTGGTGCCTGTTTCCTCAGCATCTCCTGGAGGCTGTCAGGCACCTGGGGCATGCATGCTGCCAAAGCTACTTGGGCATTTTGGTCAACGTGAAGAACTCTTTCTGTGCAAGGGGCCTGCTGGAAAACTCCCCTCCTAGTGCCTCCACACATGAAACATGTTCAACAAGGACACTGAGTTTAAGAGCAGCAGCCAAAGCTATTAAAAACCACGGATGAAAAATGTTTATACATCAAGGGGAAAAAAAAGTTACTCTTGCTATGCCTTGCTCTTGGAGATTTGGGAAACCCTGCCTGGCAAGTAAGGCTAGCAGGGGTTTCTTCCTCCTCCTTCCCACCACGTGCCAAAAAAGAGGCCTTGCAAAACAGCCAAGTGTATTAACGGGACGAGAAAACATCCAGGAAAGGAAGGGAAAAAGACAGAGCTTGCCAGAGAGACTTTTTTTCAGTGTTCCTTCTGGCACACTACTTTGTATGCACACGCTGGAAGCACAGGAGCCCCCAGGCCACCCCTTCCAGCACGTACTCCCCAAGTGCAGGAATTGTGCTGAGCTTGCCCCGTGTCCCTGTCCTGGGACAGGCCGCACCAGGCCACCCTTCAGCTGCTTCTCCCTGAGGCTGGATGGCTCCCACGTGAACCTGTCCATCTGCAGCCTCCTCAGAGAGCAGACACTGAGCAGTTGGCACACTCAGGACAGACACCTGAGCAAAAAGTCACTTCTTGTGGAGTTTCTGTAGAGGGAACGAGGTGGCTGTGGATCAGCAGGCACACAATTAGCTGCATACCACACAAAATAAACACCCCTCTGAGTTTGTGCCTACAGTTAGGTGCACCTCAGCTAAAAATAAACGTCGTTTGTTCCAAGGGGTGTCACACAGACAGCACAGCAGTGTGTGTTTGGAATAGTCAGCAAAAAGCCAAACCCCACCACTCTGCAAGGCTGGGGTAAGTCTGTCCACAAATTAAAAGGCCCCTCCAGAAGTTGAAGAGAGGTACACCACAGTGCCAAAGCCATCAGCCTGGCAGAGGCCCTTTGGATGGAGTACTCTTAAAACAGTGCCCTGGAAGCAATCCCTGAAGTGCCCCCATGCTGAAGGCTTCCAGAAAGCCCTCTTTGAGAACTGTCTTCCATGTCCCCACGTAACAGAGTGACCCAGAAGGTCATATAAAAATGAAGACTTTTTCTTTTTTTTCTGTCCATAAGGTTGAATAAATGCAAAGCCTTTAAAAATCTTTAAAATACAGAGGAATATTTTATTGCTTTTAACAAATTTACTCTTTTTTGCTACCACTGAAGAGGAGTCTAACCCTCTGTACAGATCTTCACAGAAATAAATCTTCAAGACAAGCAGCTTAATTGAATTCCCAATTTAAGCTGGAAAAGTCTCACTTGGGTCTTTTGCCTAGCTGTGCACACCAATAGCCAAAATAACTAGTCCTCTGCCAGAATAACTGACATGAACTACAGGGATATGCAAAACAAACAGAGGTTTGTACTTCTCTGTATGACCAGAATTTATCTTGGATGCAGCCTTGTATGTAATATCACGGGACACACATTTAAATCCATTCTTCTAGGCAGAAAACAGGATCTAAAGAGGCCAGTATAAAAGTTGGCAGAGAGACTTTTGGTATTTGCTATGGAAATTCTATATAAAAATCTGGCCAGCTTCCCAATTTCCATTATACAAACTCCCAAATATTCAGTTCATAAAGCAGCATTCAATTGCTGTACTGTACCTTGTGTTTGCAATTCTCTCTCTCCATTCTTCTGAGAGGAAGTCACCTCTTTCCAGCTTAAAAAAAGACAAAAAACACAGGAAAAAAAAAACACACAGACACAGGTGAGTTAACATTGCTCCTTTTTGCTCTGCATCCCTTTTCCTCTGGGGAAGGCCAAACGTGCTGTAGCACCTCAGGGGTGCTGCTGCAAGTGAGGCCACGTGAAGTCTTTAGGAAACACCAAGGAGATGAAGCACCCAGAGCTCAGCAGCTGGCTCTGCCCATCCCACGGAGCCCAGAGGTGCCTCCCTCTGTCCCTCCCTCAGCTGCTCTCCCGACACAGGACGAAGGGGAAGGGTGCCCGGGTGGCACTGGTGCCCCACAGAGCCTGTGCTCCATGGAGATGCCAGTGATGCCCTATGGCACCTGCACCATGAACAGTCAGGGAATGTCTCCTCAAGGCCCCCTGGCCCCCCATGGTTCCATCAGCCCAGCACAGCACTTGCTGGAAACGCTGGCTGGTAGCTCAGCCTCTTGTTGCAAGCAGCAGAAGCTTCTGAGTTTTCCATGGTGCTAAATATAAATCTCAAATGCTTCTAAAAATTTTGAGTTGGAAATCAAGTAACATAAAGGCCTTATCTGACAATAATTGCAACTTCAGTGTCTCACGTAGACCTTTCTGATGAAACCACATCAGGTTCCAGGTTAATACCCACACTACAGAGCCTTGCCCCAGGGTAACATTTCTCTGCTGAAAGGAATCTATGGGCCATGCTGGTTTGCTGTGCCACAAATAAAGTGGAAGGAGGGTTTGTGGGGGAAGATAAGAGGGGAGAAAAAATAACATGCAACTATATAATTAGTGATGATGACACACTTTGAAGGGGCAAGGAGGAGGATGGCTGATGGCTTATGTCAGAACCTGAAGAACATCAAAGCAATGACAGTGACTGCTTGGCATCCTTTCTCTGCCTATGTTCCTTTGTACAGAAGGAAGCGAGCACTTCACATGCCAGCACTGACTCTGTTTAGTGACAACTCAAACAGAAGTGCTGGCACTGGGACACAGACACACTCCAGCTACTTCTAAACCTCCCTAGCCAAGCCAGGATACCTGGCTCAGTGAAGCAGCAGAGCCTGGTGCCTTCCACTGCAGCTTTCTCTTCCTGGTGGAGCAGCCTGGTGCCACTAGAGCCACAGAAGGGATGACAAATGGAGGTAAACCTGCCAGAGCCATGGTCCCACAGGAGTGGGTCTGCTTCTTGGGAGGAAAGGAGAGGAAAAAAACCCAAAGAAGCTGTCCAAATGGAAGAGGGCTGAGAAGAAGGAACATCAAGGGTCCTTGGGCAAGAGATAAAGAACTTCACAAAAAGCCTGAAGTGTTAGAAATTAAACATGCTGGAAGCAGCAAGTTAGAGGAGTCAGAGTCAGTCAGAACTCACTGTTCTGCCAAACAGCTAGGCTGAAATGAGATTTTAAACCAGAACGACTACCTGTATTGCCAGCCCTGCTGGGAGGGATGCAGGTTTTGTCATCCCCACTACAGGCTGGAGACTGAACTCAGAGAGATCCAGCCCAAGGACTTCAGAATCTAAAGCAGAAACTCAGTGCAACATCAGAACAGTCCTAGAGGACTGAGTCTTTCTCATCTTGAGTATGGGAACATTTTTTCTGGAGCTCTGCAAGCCCTATTTGTGCATGGAGACCATCTCTAGATTGTTTGTAAGAGGCTGTTTTGTCTCAACATCTTATCTGTTCTTGCAGTGAGTAGTTTCATGGTTGAGTAATCAAGACACAGCAGAATAAAACCCACATGTAAGGAAACTATATTTATTTTACAGCAGTTTTGGCAAGTCAGCTTCTGTATTGCAGTTCTCACCACCACGCAGTTTCTAATGGCTACATGAGGTTTTCACACGCTAACAGTAGAGAAGAAAACTTTTGCAAAATAAGGAAGCATGATTATAAAGCCATAGTCAAGCAAGAGAACAAAGAACCAGTGTAACATGAAACTATTTTGAAATACTGAGCTTCATGTAAAGGTTTTGAAATCCAAGCAAAGTGGCTGTTATACGTTACTTGGGTCCAATTACACCACACATTTCTCCTGCCTGTGTGGTTAGGAAGAGGGGAGTTATCACCCAAATCTCCATGCTTTAACCTGGAACAACACATGGAGGTTGAACATCTTTCCTCCTGTTTCCTTCTGCAAGACAGAGCTGTGTTACAATTCCCATGAAGCACAGCCCCATTTAAACACATCCATTTCCACCCTGTAATGCTACCCCAGCTCATCCTTAGCCAAGAGCTGAGGGAAAAATCTCACCAGGAAAAATACTGGAGTACAGACATAACCAGATGGTCAACTGCAGCTGGGAGAAAATGGGTTATTTTTTCCCCTCTGGAAGCAAGACAGTGATTCCTGGAGCTGGAGGCTTTCTGCACTCAAACCAGCACACAAGCTGTCTGACTGAGTACTCCCAGTGACCTTTTATTTAGCCTACGGTACTTGGGGAGCAGTGATCAATAAATGATGGCATGAAAGAGGGAAAGTAGTGGCCTTCCCCATCAGCTGACACAAGGAACCCAACAAAACCCCCCAAAATCCCAGCCAGCCCTGTGCTTCACAGTAATCCTGAGAGCAAAAGAAGTACTAGCAAGGAAACTCCAGCTAATGAACTCCTGGCCAAGGGCAGCAGTAGCTAAACCAGTGGAAAAACATGGTCCTTTAGATCCATATGGACCTTACCAGTGCTTATAAGTACCTAAAGGGCAGCAGTCAAGAGGCTGGGGCCAGACTCTGTCAGTGGTGCCCAGGGACAGGACAAGGGGCAACAGGAACTAATTGGAATCCAGGAGGTGCCACCTGAGCAGGAGGAGAAACTTCTTTGGGGTGAGGGTGGCCAAGCCTGGAGCAGCTGCCCAGAGAGGCTGTGGAGTCTCCTGCTCTGGAGAGATCCCAAACCCTCCTGGCTGTGACCCTGGGCACCCTGCTGTGGGTGAGCTGCTGGAGCAGGGGCTTGGAGGAGATGATCTCCAGCAGTCCCTTCCAGCCCCACCACGCTGGGATCCTGGCTATGGTCATGCAGGGAGAAGGTAGCACTCCTGTGCAAACCAGTGGTGACAGCTATGTGGATACACTCAATCTCTTCCCACCAGTGTCCCCACCCCCATTGTGTTCCTCCTCTCTCTGTGAAACTTAATCTCCTTAGTGAATAATGAATGGAAGGGGCCATCTGTAATGCAGATATTTTCATCTGATTAGACAATGCAGGAGACCTGCTTTATCTAAAAGGATAATTAGCTCAGTGAAATCCTCTTCAGAGGGCTGCCAGCTTGCATTGTTTCTAAATTTAGAAGTCAAAACAGGTTTTTATTCAGTTTTTTTTTTAAAAAAAAATAGATAAATTTGCTCTACAGAGACCACAGGCTCCACAGCATCCCATCCCTGTACCTCGGGCAGGTCACCCCCCAGGGGAGGGGGCAGCCAGAGGTACACCCAGCGGGTGTTCAGCACGTAGCAGAGCAACAGTTGCTGAAGGTCAGGCCCCTCGGGCAGGGAGGAGAGCTCTGTTCTCACCCCGTGAGGGCTGCCAGGCCCTCTGCTAACGCTCTGTTTGACCGGCTGCACAAAGCCATAAATTCACACGCAGAAAGGGCTCATTCCAGCAGCCTCCGTGCAAACACTTGGCTCACGAAACCCAGTCATTTCTGCCTGGAAAAGTACACATGGTTATTTTTAGGTTCCTGTTCTTTTCAAAAATAACTGGAGGCATGAATACAAACCTCCTAAAATGTGGCATCGTTTCAAAGCCACAGGGGACGTTTGGAGGGTTTTTCAAATACCCAAACATCAAGTTTCCCGCTGAAACAGGGCTGTCAAAAATACCTGGGACAGACACTGTCCTGCTCTCCCTGCTGCTGCCGACACAGGGGACGTGTTGGAGTGCCCTCAGTCCATCCCCACAAACCAGCAGCTGCTCTCAGATGACAACAGGCAATGAAGCTCCTCCATAAATCACTCTGCTTTTGCTCAGAATGCAGATTTCCAGGAAAAGAAGCTAGAGAGAGCACCCCAAACTCAGAGACAAGCCTGCGCCAGGTTTCCACTGATTTATGGACAAAAATCACCTCTGCTCCCTGTCGCTGACCCACAGAGCACCTCCAGCAATTAAGCTACAGGGGTTTCCTCCAAGCAGACAGCACATGGCAGAGATGTTCACCCAGCCCTGAGCAACTTTGACCTGTGTTTTCCTGCATGTAGTCTGAATACTTGTAGATGATTTACACCTACTGCTGAAACAAGCTTTTCTGGGACAGGGGAAGGCAATCTGCTATGGCAACCCTGAGTAAAACCCAAACCAACCCTTGTCTTCAGCAGAAGTGCAGTGGGTGACTGCAGCTACCACCAACTTCACCTACAACTGGCAGAACACCCTCCCCTAGCAGAGGAACACAACAGGTAGTAGGCACTGAGGACACACTGAAAACTTCCTCCAAGGGCACCCGAGGAAGAGCACTGAAGCACTTTCTGCTGCATGGCAATCTCAGCACTGTGCCCCAGATACCTGGAGATGGCTCCAATTTTGAGGCCACATGAGGATATTTACAGTTAGAAACCATGAAAATCCATCTGCCTCTTAATTGCAATACCACTTTTTAATTTGATGACTGCACATGTGCAGAAATTCCCCAGGAAAGACTCTGTAATTATCTAGGCCTAATGACCTTAGAAAAGTCTCCTGTTTCCTTCAGACAACAGTTTTCCTGAAAACAATGGGGTAAGACTAATCTTGGAAACTTCTCCATTGCATGCAAAGAGAAACGAGAATATAAAAGGAGTTGAAACAAAGTGAGATGTGTTGGAAGTGCAACGTTCTAGTCCAAAAAGCTGAAGCAGATGATGATGAAAAAGGCCTAAAGGTATAATGCATTCCTTCCAGATGTCAAAGAGAAGACCAGCAAAGAATATGAAACGATCCCATCAGGAGTTAGACATCAACAACCATGCAACCATAGCACAGGGATGTAAATATTCACAGCAAGCTGGAACACATCAACTGAAGATAAAAACTAAGAAAGACTTATCAGAAATCTTGTTTTGGCATTTTGGTGTCTTTTTTTTTTTTTTCTCCAATTAGAATCATGAGATTGAACAGCTCATCATTTAAAATGAAACTCAGTTCATTTAACAGGATTATGAGATACGATTACCTACAACAGCTGGAGATCAGGAGACTTAGAAGCTAATGTGTGATGAGCAACCTTTCTCCCATTCCTCTCATGCCCCAAATGGATCTTCCCACTCTAAAGCTGCAGTGACCACCCATTACTAGGATCTGTAGCTCTGCAGAAGCCTCAGGCACCCAGCATGCCTCAAAACACTTTGCCTCTAACTACTGGAGAAGATTAACATGCAATTAGCATCTGAAAGTGACTCTAAAATGACGTTTTGTTTCACTGTTTTCTTTTTTTTTTTTTACAAAGATCTGCATCTATGAGACTGTGTATTTTGTATGGAACCATTTCTCAAAAGAGACTTGTTTCTGTGACTGTGGACACCACAGAACAGAAATGGACACGCAGGGTTTATGTTAAATGTTGTCACTGGACCCTGCTCATCAGAATTCAGGTGTCCAAGCTCAGAGCTTCAGGCAGTAACAAGAGCATCCTGGTGGGGAAGGTGAGGAAGCAAATCTGATGTTTGCAGAGCTGGTAAGAGCAATCAACTGCTGCCTCCTCAAAAATCAGTGCTAGCTAAAAGACAAGACTTAAGACAAGCAGCAGACAACCCGTCAGTGAGAAATCAAAAATCCATTTGTATTGGAAACCTGTACTAGGCTCTTGGCTGTTAGGGGGAAAAAAAAAACAACCCAACCACCCACAACCCAGCAGGCCCAACTCCAGCTTTTATTGCTGCCTTATGTACCACAAGTTTGACTTTCACATCCAGGCAGCAGCTGTTAGGTGCACAGAGTCAAAACCACCGTCCACATTATTCAGACAAAGCTGCAGGTGGGATCTGAGACTTCTTCCCACTGAACTTCTGCCAAGCGTCCCTCCTCCGACACTTTATTGGTCTCAAAATATTTATTTTTCATATGACTGCCTAAAATATTAGGGTGGAATTCACAAGTTAAGCGATGCTGATGACAGACTATTTTAATTTGTGCTTATTTTGTCTCCATTTGGAGTTCTGGGACTCCACTAAGCCTTTTGCATGGGCAGAGTTGTTTACAGGAAGATAAAGACACCAAGCTTTTAATTCCGTGTCCTCTAGCTGCATTATGAGACAATTTTGCTCTGTTGAACCACAGTCACCTACAGAACATGCTGCCTAAGGAGTTGCTAAAGAAAATATCCTATTTGGCAAAAGCCTAGAGTACTGGATGAAGCAATAAAAATTAAGCAAAATCTGCCCTGTGTGTCTAGGTGTCCAAAATTTATCTTCAAGGAGACAGGAAACCAACTTTCCTCAAGACAAGAAGTGCTGCTAATATCCAACCCTTCCCAGCAAAGCAGCCTGCATAGTCAAGAAGCAATTCCACTCTAAACAGTTTTCAGAAAACAGTTCTAAAACCCCAAGAACCCAGCAAAAACCAAGTAGCTTTGTTTCAGTCTAGTCCCGGGCTCTGTCACTTGGAATGTGCAATATGGAAACGCTCGCTGCCTACGGCAATCAATATGCTTCCAATATTCCTGTCCAAGTTCCTATCCCAGTCTTTAAATTGCACAGCTCATAAGCAGAGTATCTTCAGTAACAATTCCTTTCATGTCATGCCAGCTGGGTGACACAATGGAAACATGCCATATGGCCACTTCATGAAAAGTAAAGCGTTCGCAGGGTTTCCACAGCAGGAAGGAGTTAGCAGCCCGGTATCAATCCTGCTACAAACCAGTCCCACTGCAGGCCCAGCAGCCTCACAAGAAAATCACACTATACAGCAAAGGCACGTGAGGGGGAAAGGGCCCAGAGGAGGTGTCACCATCACCTTCTCCAGCCTGCTTCCCAAAGGGGGAGGTACAACATCTCTCCCGACAGACAAGCCCTCTGAAGAGCACCAGGGAGCCCAGCAGAGCCAGAGACTAGGAAATGAAGGCTGGCCACCTACAACCCTCCCTTTGATCCCACACTGCTGGGATGCTGAAAGCCACGTGGTTGAAACCATCCCAGTGACACAATAATGGCTCTGCACAGAAGGAAATGAAAGAGTTCCCCCAACTACTGCAGCACACGTTGCTGGCTACAACATCTGAGCAGGAAAGGGGGACCCAGCTTCTCTGGGCAGTTAGGGAACAGCCCTGATGCATCCAGCCTCTTCCTTGACCACAGGGAAGAGGCAGGAGGAGTGGCAATACATGTATTTAAAATCTCCCAGTGGGTTCCTATTGTACTCTGATTACACACATTTCCTCACTGGTGAGTGACTAACTAGGGAGCAGATTTTTTAGTGACATTTAAGAAGGGGAAGAACAGGCAAAGAGTCACACAGACAGCGTATGACTCTGCACATGCCTCACACTATTAATAGAGGCAAAACACATCCACAATGATTAATTAGCATTTGGAGGAAGGGAAAAGCTACTTCAAGAAGCATCCCTGGCCCCAGGTAGAGAGATGCCCTGTGATGACCCATTTACTCCTCCTGCCCTAGCTCCAACCTCAGAGCATCTAATTCCAATCCTTTCCAAATCAGAACTAACCACTCACCATCCTTCCTGAGCCCACAACCCAGGCTTACCTCAAACCATCCATCCTGCTGTTTGCTCCTGACTTACTCCTGAATTAGAGTTCTCTGCTCTAATCTCAGTGCTAGCATTCATCCAGAACTTCAACCTCCCATTCCCCAGTGTTGGCATCTCTGCCATCCCACCCCCTCCACCACCTACCCCAGGTGACCACACCTTCACCTGCCTGCAGAACCAAAAGTTTCAGCTTCTGTTGCTAGCAGGAGATTTCAGAAACCCAAGGGGGAGCTGCCATTTTCAACAGGCTACCCAGTGGAGCCCCACACCTTGAAGGGGTGGGGGGGAGTTAGATTTACTATGAACTGAAGACACATGGCAGCCCCAGTTAAAATGATACAGGTTTAGAGGAATACATCTTCCAAGAGCTTTTGAAAAGGCCTTAACATGCTCCCAGTAACACCACACATCAGGCAAGACAAAGAGGGGGGCCTGAGAGGATGTCTTGGAGAACACCATCCTCAGGATGAAGGTAAAAGCCAGGAAGCAGATGTGACTCATACTGCTGCTTAGCTGGTGAAAGGCTGAAGAGGACTTTGCAAATTCTGTACATCAACATGGATCACAAAGTTTTGCAGCTGAATTTCACTCACTGTGTATTCTGCATGTTTTTTCCCATACCATTTCATCCACTTTCTGAACTCTCTGTCCATCGTCTAGAAGAGAAAGGAAAAACAAAATCACCTGTTAGGACACCTCATGTTACCAGTGACAGTGCAGTAAATGGAGATGCAGCTTTGACAGTGTTCATTGGCACCCAAGTCTTGCTGGTTGGTTGGTTGGGCTTTTTTGCCATTAACACTCAAAGCATAGGCAGACAGACAACTATAGTAGTTTAGTTTCCTTCAAAAACCCTTTGGTTCATCAGGGCCAAGTCAGAACTGGCATCTGGGGCCAGGCTCTTACCAGTGATGCCCAGAGACAGGACAAGGGGCAACGGGCACCAACTGGAACCCAGGAGGTGCCACCTGAGCAGGAGGAGAAACTTCTTTGGTGGGAGGGTGGCCGAGCCTGGAGCAGCTGCCCAGAGAGGCTGTGGAGTCTCCTGCTCTGGAGAGATCCCAAACCCTCCTGGCTGTGACCCTGGGCACCCTGCTGTGGGTGAGCTGCTGGAGCAGGGGGTTGGAGGAGATGGTCTCCAGAGGTCCCTTCCAACCCCCACCACTCTGTGATCTCTCCCTCTCTGCATCAAAGCCACATTGTAAGTGACACAATCTGAGTGGACACTGCTCAGCACTAAAAGTGGCACAGCCTTAAGCAGCTGCTGTGTTGTGGGACATAATCCCACAGCAAGGTGGCCTGGAAAGCAGCACAGTCCAAGGCCAGAGAGCAAAGGAGCAGGCAGGGTAAGACCAGGTCTGCTGGGGTGAGAGAGCAGAAAGTGGCACACAAAGCACTGCAGCAGCAAACAGGAGCAGCAGCATGCTGGTGGAGCAACCAGGAAGAATGCTGCCAACTGCAGCTGAACAGACCACAGCTGTGGAGGGTGGAAAGCTGCTGCTACCATCTTGGAAGACTGAAAAAAAAACCCTCCTGATCTTTAGGATTTGACTCTATGTATCAGAGGGCCCAAATCTGGAGGAAGCAGGGAAAGGAGATAAGGGAGAGAAGCACAGGAGGAGTTCTGGCTTCACTACAGCTTGGAGATGGTAGAGACCTGCATCAGCAGAGCAGTAAACCAGGGACATGTTGACAGAGATGTTTCACAATTCTTTACATTTCAAAAGCAGTCCAAAGCTTAGTAGGACAACTTAGAAAAATCTTCAGTATTTTCACATGCTGTCTGAACTTAAGTTTTAGTATTTAAATCAACTTCTCTAGAACAAATCCATAACATTATTCCTCTTTATTTGAAGCTTTTCAAAGTCGTCTGCATTCATTATCATAGTAACTAGAGATGTGTTGCCACAGCCAATCTTAACTAGAAATTTAATCCAACCCCTTCCACAAATGTTTGTCAGAGATGGGGAGGAACACTGGTCCATGGCACAGAGCACAAGGGAGATCAGCTGTACACAGGCAGCTTCACACATTCTGACACTGCAGCAGCTGGTTGGTTGTTAAATCTGACAGAACACTGTCTGTACCAGAAGAACAATGCAGAATATTTTGTTACTCCAGTAACATTATGAAATACTGGTGTACTTCTGAAACTGAAGGTACACTGGGAACCAATACTCCTCATATTCAATTTGAGGGTAATTTTTTTTGTTTACTAACCATTTTCACTAAAGCCTTGTGTTTGCACTGTGACATGAAGGGGTACTGGTGGCAGTGGGAATCTAACTTTCCCTCTTTAACACTGATCTTTAAGTTTACTATTAAACACAGAGAGGAGTCCAGGCCTGGCAAGTGACTCCCTAATGAGAACACTCATGCAGACAGACTGCAAAGAGCTCCCCAGTTGGAAATTTCCACTGGGTCGTGGCAAGGGAAACCAAAGGGGTTTTTAGATCCTCATCTGATCCTCTTTGCCACTGTGTTTATCCTTTTTTGCCCACACCACTGAAAAGGAGGATCAAGGGAGTTTATTTTTATTTTCCCTCCCTTCATGAGGTATAATTTTCTAGCCTGCACTGACTGAGTCAGCTTGTTTTAACAATACAGAAGGCTAAGTTTCTGTTCAGTCTGCTGGAGAAAGTAAACTTAAGGGAAGGGATGACTAACCTTTGTTGTTTGCTTGTAGCTCATTTGCCTTCCAGGTTTGCCTTGGAACTGATTTTCTTTGTGTGTCCCCACTGGCACAGATTTAGAAGTGTAAAGAAAACTCCCTGACTGAACATTATGGTTTTCTCATAGGAAGACCTCATTTAGGTGCCTACTAAGCAGTTATTAACCAGATACCCAACCCAGGCCTCATCCACTGGCCTAAAATAAAGCTCAACTTCAGCTCTAGGACATCAAAAAGGCACATTGCTACTGTAAGCAGGAACATAGCCTTTAAGTCCTTTAAGAACTACTGGTTTGGTGAGTTCATTCCTAGATACCCTGAATGCTGTGGGCTCTGGAAGCACTGTATTAGAGCCATTTCAGACACAGGATGACTAAAGGTGTTTAGGTGAAGCTCACACTGCACTGCCCTTTCATTAGGTCCTACACCATTACAGCTTTACATCTTCAGCAACATGCTGATGCTCCTTCTGTGCACTCCACAAGCACTGTGAGTAAACAACAAGACTCTTCTTCCCCTCAGCACGTCGTGCTCCAGGTCTTACAGAGAAGCAAAAGCAGCTAGGACTGAAACTCTGTTTTTTTCCCTGCACAACACTTAACAGTAATCCTGAACCACTGAGTTAACCTTCAAAGGATACACACAAAACTCACTTCAGAAAGCTCACCTCAGCATATTTGGCTGGAATATCAGCTTTCTCCACACCGTAGTGATGTTTGCAGTTTGTGGCCGCAGCCACTTGAAGCACCACCTGACCCACACCTGCAGGAAAGAAAACACCAAACGTGAGAACAGGCTCCAGCAGAAAGCTCCTGCAAGGGGAGAGAAGAGCTTCCAGAGCAAGGGCCAGCAGGAAAAACGTGACTGAGCTGCAGGACTGGGCTTCAGGGTGCAGCTCCCACTCCCTGCTGTCTGATGGCTCCCACAGGAGTTCTGCCCATCTCTCAGCTGCAAGGCAGATTCAAGGCAAGGTGCTCCACTGAAGTGAGTCCCATTTCCCTATCAGATGTGAATACTAAAAGCCTGGTTTTCAGGAAAAAAGGGGTTTTATCCTAACTAGAAAGTAAGCAGTGCAATTTCAGATTTCTTACAGGAAAGAATTTCTAGCATTGTAGTTTTGAGGTTTAGATTTTTCAATTACAAAAAGTTCACTCCTTCAGTACAAATTCAACAACTATATTCTGGGTTTAATTGTTTCAGCACTCCAAACATCAAAAGTCAAAGGCTTCAGAATTTAAACCATTCCTTTCACAGAGACTTTTTAGACTGTGAATTTTTCTACTGTTGGTCAATCTCCAGGATTAAAGAGGGGGGGTTAGCAAGAAATACCTGATTTTATTTCTGACAGTAGCAGCCAAAAGTATCTAACATTTGAGCTTGCTCCATAATCAGCAGCACTACAGGACTTCAGATGTGATCTCCTTTAACCTTCCTGAACAAACAATTGTGAGCATCTATGGCCATTTTTTTCTTACAGATGGAAAATAGTTTGTGTGATGCTGTGTGATCTGATGCCTGTCTAAGTGTCTCATCTGAATACAAGTAATTGAAACAGGAAATTTGAGACACAAGACCCACTGAGGGAGAAAGCATGAGGTAAAAACAAATCACTGAAGATCCCTGACTGGAGATATATTAAGTCTGGGGGAAAAATGGGACAGCCCTGCTGTCTTTAAATTTAAAATGTTTGGGTTTAATAACTAAAGTATTTTTAAATATTTTTCCCCAGAAGTCCTGTACCATACCAACAACAAAGCCAAAACCTATTTAAAACTTTACAACTCATCCACCAAAAGGTGAAATCCTTACAACTCCTTTCCTGCTCTGAACCAGATTTTAGCAATAAAAAGAAGATATTTTCTGACTCAGTGTATCTCTTCCACATATGTTTGAGATGTACCTGGTTTCTTTACCAACCAGGAGCATCTACTCGCTTTTAAAACTCCAACCTGTTCACGAGAGGCAGCTGGCAGTTGTAAGCTAGATTTTGGGGGGTCTCACAAGGCAGCTGTTAAAGCCAGCTATAATCTTTTTTGACATGCTGAAAAGTAAGTCAGAGGAAAAAAAAATAACCTGCTTAATTTTCAGATTCCACACCAAATGTTTCACACACTGGCATGGGCAGAGTCAAGAAATCACAATTTCAGATATGAAGGGCATAAACTGACTCCACTGAAAACAGACCAATCCTTTGAAATGGAACTGCTATTGTTACCTTTCAAACATCATTTTTAATATTGTTTCCTCTTTATAAGTGTATCCACCAATAGCAATGGAAACCAAGAGTCTTCTCTAACAAGGGTTTACTGCATTTGTCAGCTGACATTTCACTAAGAGCACAGGGAAGAATGTCTGGGATGTCCATTTGGTCTATTTAATCTTGTGATAAAAAGCAGGACCCTCACTGAGGATTAACTAGAAAAGGTGCTTATCCTGTAACACAATCCTCAGTCCTGATCTACTTTGCAAATATGAATGTCACATTTTTCTTTTGTTAAAGAAAGGAACAAGCAGCAAGCAAAAAAAGAAGAAAATCCACTTAAGTTCTTGGCCACTTACCACTGCCCAGGTCAACAAACAGATCATCCTCCGTCATTTTAATTTCATCTATCATTTGGGCCACTAAGTCAAAGGAAGTTTCTCCATAAACCTCTGGGGAAAATGGCTCATAGTTGTTCAGTTTCTCTGGGTCAGTCACGGAGTGGTTGTAGACTTGCTGCAGGATGTGCCGGAGGAGCCCGTTGGAGGGACGCGTGTTCAGCTTCAT
>NW_008590313.1:0-9313 GCF_000691845.1 Merops nubicus | reverse complement strand
AAAGAGCAGGAAGAAATCACTAACCCAACGTCAGGACAAGTAGAAATCACCAAATCACCAGTGCAGCCTTGCACTAGCACAGGAAAGAAAGGAGGAGAGGGATTCCCTCCAGTCCCCTCTCCTACACTCTGGCCTGCAGGTGCCCAGCGGACAATACTAAAGAAATTCCACAACACTGACTGCTCTTCACTTTGTCTTACTCCAGCTAAGAGGTAATTTCAAATATGCCTGCTGGAAATAAGTGGTAAAGGGGAAATTAAGAGAGATGTAAAAAATCAATAGGCAATGAAAAGCTTAACAGTGAATATAGCTGGAGTAAGTGTAGAAGTTGGTTCACCCGTGTTCAGAACTGAACTCAAGTTGGCTGCACTGTCAACCTAAGAGCAGTTTCAATTTCTTTCAGGAACCATAGGATGGGGAGGGATCATATGTACTCAAACAGGGAGTGGCAGGAAAGAGGGAAATCAAACTTCCGTTCTTCTGCAGAAAAAAAAAACTCTGTCCTAAACCTACAAGATGTTAATTTAAAAAAAAATGTTTACTTCTGCCTTTGGTAAGGAAAAAACAAACAAAAAAAGGACAACTCCAGGATCCCTCCTAAACACTCCTCTGTTTGAGATTCAAATGGCAAGAAGAAAATTAAACCTATCAAGTCTGTCATTTCAGACAACTGCAAACACTGAATAGCTTCAAAGCTTTAGCTACTCAACCAACTTACATAAGAAGACACCTGAATCCAAACAAGCACAAGTTTTAGGGAGTCCTTTACACCCACAAAATGAAGGTAAGCCTGGCAACAAGTCTTGTTCTAGCACAGTACTGAAGCCTTCAAATAATTCCCACAAGCACAGCAGAGAAAAAAATCCACCTATGCTTGCAGAATTAAACCTAATAGTAACATTAATCCTTTGTTCACGTTTTGCTTCCACCAGTTCAACCTCTTATAGGGGTAAGAAAACAAAACGCTTGTTAAATTGGTCTGAAAAGAGATTACATTCTGGCTTTGCCAGAGTGTCCCTGCAGAACAGAGCAGCTGAACTGAGTGGCAAGCAAGGAAATTCCTAAGCCATGGATCACTTCCACAATACACACGGGAGTTCATATGGATTATTTAAGTACCCATAAGCCACAGATTCCCCCAGGCAAAAGTAAATCTATATGATAAATCCTTCTGAAACATCCACAAGCTAAATGCAGAGGAACCTTTTCTCCCCCCTAAAGGTAACTCAGTGATTTCAAAGTGCCAAAATAGCAATGCCAGAAGTGCACACTCAAGTAATAGAATTTCAAATCTGCAGTCTGGGAAAAAAAATTCTCTTTTTCTTTTCTTTTCTTCCTATAAGAACATCCTTCCAACACTAACTCCTTGATTGTCCAGTTACGATTAAAAAATAAGGTTTAAGATCACACTTAAGATCAGGAGTGCTGAATACTGGTGATGCAACTGAACTAACACACATAATCTGGACTCTCTTCACTGTGTGTGGGCTCCAGGCAGGCAGGCACAGACGAGGGCACACAAAGGCAGACACGTACCAGCTGATGAATGCTGTCGATGGCACGGTTGTACTTGTCACAAAGCCGCTGCATGCTTTCGAAGCTGCAGGGGGAGAGAGAACACAGGGTCAGCTCAGAACCTGCAGCTCCACAAGGCTGCTTGGAAGGTACAACCATGTGCTTTGTTGTCATTACACAGATTGGAAGTAGGTGGTTATTTAGGGAGGTGTAGTGACATACACAGCTTTAGGATTTTGTAGACAGTTTCCTTCCAAAGTAATTCCCCAGTAGACCAGGGGGTCCATGACAAATACCATCAGTTTCTTCAATTAATGAAAAAAAGTTTGACTCAAACATGACTTACTAGAAAGTTTTCTATTCTCATAGACTACTACTACTTCTCCATATTCTCAGCTGCACAGAAATTTAAGACAGCTGTAAATTTTCCTCCTTTGTTCCATCATCTCTCCATGATAGTCAGTCCTGAGACAAGTAGATACTTTTCTGGAAATGAACTCTGGGACTAAAACTGCGGACAGGGCCCTGACACCATCCAAGATCCCACCCATCAGAAGAGCATACTGATTGCTCCATGGACTGGTTGGGATTACAGGCAACTCAGGCAGTTCCCTTAATGACAGGAGCTGAGAGGATTAAATAAATTCATCTCAGGCCAGGGAAGAAAAGATATTACTAGAACATCATCTGTTACATAATCAGACTCACAAAACAGCAGCAAAAAAAAACCCAATCCAAGGAGTTACAGGAGTGAGATTATTAAATCATGGCCATCCCCAAATCCAGAAAGGAATGGGACAGGGGGACATCAGAGGGAAGAGGCCCTTTGGTCTCTTGTGATTCTCACCACCACTGCACTGGCCAGGACACTGCTCTGAGGAGCCCTGCTTGCTTCCACATCAAGCTTTCAGCTGCTCATGTTTAATTCCACATTGAGACAAAGCAAGAGGCTGAAATGGGGTTTTGGTTGCACAGTGCATGTCTTTCTGTACACTGCTGCTTTTCATTCACATCCACGTGTCAGTCTATCTGCTACAAGTAATTTTTCTGACAAATTTTTTCAAAGGAAGGAAGAAGACTGAAACTATTACCAAAATTATAGGCTTCTGATTTCCTTAAAAAGCTGCAGCAAGGCAAGTGGAGTGTGACTTTTGGGAACGGGTGGGTTCCTCTTTTATTCTGTATTGCTGCCAACCACACTGATGCTACCCAGTTAAACGTGCCCAGTGAGGATGCCAGAACTACAAAAGTCCCAGCACTGCAGCCTCTGTGAGTAATCCACAAATCCAAATTAATGGATTTGATGACAAGGGATGCTCAACCCTGATTTCTCCTTTTGAATTTTTCAGGATGAAGAGAGGGACTAATAAGTCTTGCAATGAAACTATTTAAATGAAATTAAGGGAGGAGGAAGCAATACCTTAAGCAGATCATGATACAAGTATCTGGTGCTCAGGACAATAACCAGGGTGATGCAGTTTCATCTGTAAGCCTCATTCTAGAAGTCTAGTCATGCTGTGGACTTGGACAAATTCTGTCCTTCCCAGGAAAGCAACTAAGGAGGTTTTTGTAAACTGCAGCTTGAGGGTCTTTCCTTCTCCCAGGCACAGTACAGCCAAGTGAATACACAGAACCTGACTGTCCACAGATTAACTGCAGGTCAAAATCCCAGCCTGAATGCCACATTCTATACAACCATTTTAAGATGTTTGTGGAATAGTTATTCACATGGAACTACAAGCACCTTAAAATGACTTCTAACTGCTCCAAAGAGCAGTGTGAGTAGTCTGCCTTTTATTTTAGCCCCCCTGCCCAAACAGCATCCCACCCAGAGGAGGGCTGGGGAAGGGTAACTCCCACAGCCAGCAGGCACGGTGCTGCTGGCAGCTCTGGCATGCCACTCTCAAACAGCAATTCTGAGCTACTACAAAAGTAGAAACCTCCATGCCATTCAGATTCCCAACACTGGACACAGTCCAACAGTGCAGATACCAATCATTGTTCTGGAGTGAGTAATTCCAACGTACACCAGAGCTCGACTTTCTGCTCTGTGGAGTTTCCAATTATGTCCTTAATCCAACAGCCTTTGCCAATATTGCTGTTACACACTTCCTACCAAAATAATTCTGCAGAGTCTGAAGCCAGTTCTAAAAGAAAACTTCGGTTCATAGTGTCTAAGAATAACCAGTTACAAACTGTTTGGCCAATCCCTCTGGTGGGAACAAAACTATTCTTACCTTTTAGTATCATAGTCAATTAAAACGTAGTTTTCCATAGCAAGCTTAAGATCTGGGATTTCTTCACAGACCCACCTGGAAAAAGAGAAGAAATAATGAATAAAAACACCTCCAATGAAGTATAATAAGGCAGTCTGTCTTTGATTCTGCAGTGGCACTGCTGCATGTTAAGATGGAATAGTGCAGCAGACCTGGAAGATGACAATATTGTCAGGAGTAGGGCAGACATCAGGAAGCACTAATTGGAAAGCTGCAATAGTTCCCATTTGTATTGAATAAACAGCACGGTGCCCGTAGACATTGGCAGTAGTATAAAGCTCTTGAAATGGCACAATTTCAAAATGAGGTGATAAATTTATTCAACGTGTCTAAAAATACTCAAAGCCACAGATGATGCTCATCTAGCAGACAATGCAATGCAGAAATGCAATATTTCCAAAGAATTCTGATACTGTAACAGGCTTTGACAAAGCTGAATGTGAAGATGCTTCCTGCAGCACTCCAGAACAATGCCACTAATCACTGCACCCATTGCAAGGATATTCTCTGTAGTGCTCTAAACTGCTCTTAAACCTTATTGAAGTTATTTTGACAAAAGATCCCTCGTATGTGCCGAGCTAACAAGGCCCCATCCTTGCTGCCATTAGGAATGAGAAGTGCACACCCACTTGCAGTGCATCTGACAACAGCATCTCACAGAAGAGGAGAGTTCCACTCCTGGGATGTGGATTGATTCCTTCCAAAGACAACTTAAAAGCCACAGGAGCTTTGCACACACCTTCCTCCAAAGCATCAAAATGACAAAGCACTACAAGCATCACAACACCTCAGAGCATGTCGTAGGATGAATCCAGTAAGAATGGCAGTTTTTAATTTGGGTACCTGAATGCCTGCTTCATTTTTACAGTGGCAGGGGGAAAACAAAAAGATGAGAAATCCAAAGTTCTGGCTTCTTCTGGCTGATTCACCCTTATCAAATTAATATATAGGCAAGGGAGAACTGCAATGTCTTATGGCTGACTCTTTTCTGACTAATGCCTCTCATCCCACTAAAAATGTTAGAACTTTGATCTCTGCAAATTTTTTTCTCTTAAATTATAGCAATGGGCAGCCAACAGCTGTCTACCACCAGACTCAAGGGATAAACACTTCTTTGTGTTCTTGTACCCACCACTTGCACAACTCCACTGCGGTTACTCTGCACAAGGCAGGCAAAGGCAGCAGGAAAGCCTCCTGGCACCCTGCAGCCACTGCAGCCCTGCTTCAGACAGGGTTGTGAAACATTACCTTGGCCCAACTGCCTTCTAACACAGTTCTCCCCTCGCCTTCAGCCAGCGTAGCACAGAAAGCCCTGGCACCAACGACTCCCACAGCTTCAGCACCAGGCCTGCTTCAGTCCCTTCAGAAAGGGTCCTCTCAACAATCATACTGAAACATGATGCCCCAAGTTTGCAAGGCACAGAATCTTGTCAACACCAGTACAAGGGAACTGGAAGCAGCAGTGGCACTGCATCTTCTGATAAGGTTTTTTACTTAGAAAAATGAGTTTCTTTACAAGAACAATTCTCAGCTCTAGCTCCCGACCCCATTACACGCTCTGTCCCACCACAGATGATGGGAAAATGCTCCAATTTCATGTACACAAGTGCTATTATCAACACCACCATGCAAGCACTTTGCTCTCACACACATGCTGGGAGCAAACAAGGCTCACTACCTTCTTCCTGGGTCCAAAGTCAAGCTGAGGCAGCCACCCAGACAAGACACCATTCTCTGTACCTCACCTGCACCATCCAGGCTGCTGCAGGTACAACCCTTAGACCTAAGGGAAGCCTGGATGGTAAGGATCTGAAAGAGCTCCCAAGAACAGCTTTTAAACTAACATCCTGCAAGCATTTGGGGAATTTGGTTAGCATTTAATAAAAGCAGTTCCACAGCAAGTCACCTCCTAATCCCGCTGAAATAACAGCAAGTGATGTCATAACCACTGCCCATGTTGAGAAATGCTCAAACTTCCACCTCTTCATATTTGTCTTTCACCTTTATCCTCTTATTTTCCTCCCACTGGTCCAACTCTAGCAGCAGAATCAAGAGGAATGCCAATAGGGACACCATTCCCAAATAATGCCCATGCTAAGGATGCTGCAACACCACAGCACCGAGGGGAAAGGGAGAGGGTGGGGAAGAGGACATGAAACACCAGAACCTAACACATCATGCCAGCAACGTTTTCTTCACTCTGCTTTCCTAAATCTAGAAGACAGACTGCAGCATGTGCCCAAGCTGAGTGTCACTACCAGTCTTTAATTTTGTTCAAGAGAGAACAGAGTGTGGCAGGTGAAAACAAACTGTTTGCCATGGAGATCTGTGCAACGACATCAGTTCAGCTGGGAGAATAATTTAGAGCTGCTGAATTAGAATTGTAACTGCTGCCCTCCTCTCTGTCTGGTCTCAAGACAGCCATTCACTGGGGTGTGGTAAGACACAGGAAAGGGTTCTGGCCATGCTCGCTTGGAACACTTACCGAATTGTCTCAATAATTTCATGAGCAGCATCATGGTGTTTGTCCTGAAATACAAAGAAAAGAAGAGATGTTTTCAAGAGGCATCAGGAGTGTTGTTTGTCAGATTACAAGAATCACAATCTTTTTAAGAATATAGCTGGCAAGTACACCAGGAAAGGAGTCTTTGATTGCCACCCAGGCCATTAAACCCATCAAAATGAGCCTTCCAAGAAAGAACACAGCTTTAAAGAAATGCAGTTTTCAAGTTTCTACAGACTAGCAGGAGATTTACATGAAGGAACTGTCATTCTACTTATTTCTTTGTCATTTCCTGTAATCAGGAATTGTGTAGCTGCTACCCTGGAGGATTATTGGTATGCAGTAGGTATTTGACTGCAAGTTCCACAATGAGCAGCTGGTTTCATGGACCTCACATGTGGTCCATGCTCAGAGCTCCATACAGGCAGCAAGATTCCAGCACAGTGAATGGCTTTCTAAACTAAAGCAGCAAATACATAGTAGGAGTATCAGTGTAGGAAAGCAAAAAACCTCACAGCACACACACAAAAAAAAGTCTGCATACACAAATCTTTCCATGAACTGAAAACCAAAACACATCAAAACCTGCACGCTACGAGTACACACTAGACTGGGGGCACAGATGTTTGTTGACTTTAATTTGGGAGTTTACTCAGGAGCAACAGAAGCACAAGTGAGTTTATCACACCACTCCAAATTCATGTTATGAAGTCATTGGAGCTGCATGTATATGCACACACCAAAAAATCATGTTTTAGGGAAGTTACTGAAGTTCCTATAGAGGTATTGTTGTATCCAGCCTGTGAAGTCCTAGATATCAGAGTCTATCTGCACAAAGTTGAGGTTATACTTAGATATTTGCTTTTGGAAGTGGCTTTGATGTTTTAATTAGTCCAGTATCTAAGGACCATCCAGATGTAGAAGTGTAAAGACTCTCTCAGTCTCAATTTCCTTTGTTTTCTGCTGCAGAAACATCATTTCCATAGAGCTACCAGGGGGAAATTCTATAGCAAGGGGTAGGAACAGACCATGGAAAGCAGAGGGTTAGGCTCAGAGGAACAAAGAAAAGAAACACTAATGGACAGATGACAGAAAAGGGCTAGGATTATTTCTTCAAGATGTGGAAGGACATGATACAGGTCAAAGAGAAGCTTTTTCCACCAGTATCACAGCTTTTGTATTTGCATGGGGAAAGAGATTTCCCCTTGTACAACCACTTAGTAAACACAGGATCAGCCAGTCTCACACAACTTCTCATTCCAAGACACTCATACACAGCCCTTTAGATACCTGGATAAAAATCTCATGACTGAGAGATGGAGAGAAAGGGAAACAGCTCTAAAGCCTGTTACATCACAGGTATGAAGGAACCCTTCCCACTCTACTAGGAAAAGCCTTTCCTCTTTGACTGCAGAAAGGTGTGACTCCCCCACAGCCAGGAGTCACACAAGAGACCAGCCAAAGGAAGTTAAATATTTCAGTTACTCCATGAAAAAGGAGGAACAGCCAACAGAAAAGCAGTCAGGACACCTGGCATGGCCTCACCGTGCCCCACAGGCTGAGTGTCACCTGGGTCATGTTTCATAACACCACCTCACTGCTCCACAACCACTGAATGTCACAGGACAGACTGGGACAGACTGGGACAGCCCAAACCCAACAGCAACCAACAGCACCAAGGAGCAGCTGCCCAGTTTAACTTCAGAAGTCACAGAATGGTTTGGGTTGGAAGGGACCTTAAAGATCCTCTAGTTACAAACCCCCTGCCATGGGCAGGGACACCTCCCACCACACCAGGTTGCTCAAAGCCCCATCAACCTGGTCTTGAACACTTCCAGTGATGGAGCATCCACAGCTTCCCTGGGCAACCTGGGCCAGGGTCTCACCACCCTCAGAGTGAAGAAATTCTTCCTAATTCCTGATCTAAATCTCCCCTCTTCCAGTTTGAAGCCATTACCCCTTGTCATGTCACTACAATACCTTACAAAAAGTCCCTCCCCAGCTTTCTTGTAGGCCCCTTTCAGGTACTGGAAGGCCTTGATAAGGTCAGATAAATAATTCTATTGATAAATCTTGGCCTAGAAAACAGGGAAGCAACAAAACCAAAATCTGCTCCTGCCCCTCAGTGCACATGGAAAAGGAGAGGCAGCACACAGGAGGACTTCTTCTTTCATTTCTTATCTGCAAAGCACAAAAATAACCCAGGACTGTCAGCTCATCCATAAACATCCCCTATAAATTTTTCAGGTTTCACTACAAGTAGAATTATCACAGAAGAAACCCCTTGGGCTGACCCAGCTCTTCCAGTAAGCTGTGTTCCTGTATAGTAAGAATATGCTTTATCAACATAAGCACATTATACCAGAAAAAGTGAATTCATGCTTATTCTGGCATAACCATTTCTCTGAAGAAGTTCTATTCTTCAGTGTTGGCTTTGGACAGTTTCAGTCCCAGCAGAAAACACAGAGAAACCCATTGCCCTATAGGTCTTCATGAAAACACCCTTATAAAGGACAAAAATCACTTAATTAACAGATTCCTTTGTCTTGGGTTAAAGAGTGAAGTATAAAGTTTAAAAATCAAGAAATAAAAATCACAGTGCACATCTACAACTACAGATCAACCAATTTAAGCAAGTGGTTTTACTGACACCACCTCGTGTGGGAACTCCAGCCAGAAGGGACCCTTCAGAGCTTAGTTTCTGTCATCATCAAGGAATAATGAAGTTGAAAACAGTTCCACATTTACTGCTGTTGAGCTTCTCATGTTGAAACACTTCCCAAGTTTACTATACTCTAAAACTAACATACTTCATCTGAGTCAACAAGCTCCCAACATCTCACACGAGTCTTGCACACAAAATCAGAGGTCTCCCAACTTTTCTTCAAAGTGGAGAAGGCCATGGAAAATGGAGGAGGTAAGGGGGGAACAGATCTAAAGAAAATAGGTTTCTCCTTCTTCACAGAAACTTTCAGCCCCATTTCAGCACTGCGGGTGTAAGATTTAATAGGAACAGACA
>NW_008590312.1:8503-30930 GCF_000691845.1 Merops nubicus | reverse complement strand
CTGGGGCAAGGCAGTTGGTGATATTTTGTGCTTCTGCTGTGGGGTTTTAGCAGTTGGTTTAAAATAAGACAGTACAGTTCCTTTGGAGTGAAGGAAAACTAGTGCACTTGTCTTTCTTTCAGGCCTTTTCCCAGGTGAGGAAGATGTGAGGGAGCTGCACAGCTGCATCTGAAATGCATGACTCCCCAGCTATGGACAGGAGTGAAGGGTTGTTTGGTTCTTGTTTCACTGTTAGAGACCTGAGTGTCTGCATGGGCCTTAGGGAATAATCAGCTGCTTGGTTATAGAGTGAGGGAATGACTGCTTCTCCAGGAGGGAGTCTTCTTCATCCCTCTGGGAGCAAGCTGTGTCTTGGTGTAATGTGTTGTTGTAAGAGATGAGCCACACTCGCTTTGTGTTTGGTTTGTTTTATCACTGGTATTCAGATCCTGACAGTTGTGGCCATATAAATAGAGTGCATTTTGTCTCTTCAAGAGCACATTACTGAAGAATTTTATTCCTTGGTGTCATAGAGGTAGGAATGAAATTGCACTGCAGAGTTTTAGCTTGAATGTAGAAGACCTGTTTTTTGTTAGTGGAATAATCAAATATGATGTATTAAATGGAAGTATATGCAGTGTGAGTCACTAAACATTTTAATGCTAGATCAGAGATGCAAGTGGCTAAGTCCTCTATTTGAATTAACAGTAAGCATCTTAAGATGCTTACAGAAATCGAGCTCTGGTAAGTGTGTGTCAGGTGATACTTATATTTACATCAGTTCAGCATTTATAGAATTATAAAATTCAGTCAGCAGAGCAAGGTAACCAGAGCTTGCTGTGGGGTGCATGATCATGCATAGTTAATCATGAAATACATAGATACATACTACATTTTGGAATACATACTTCTTTTTGGAAAGAGAGAGTCACCTGTGAGTATTTCCTGTGAGCTTCTTTGGAATGCAGTTTGTTTAGCTTGCCACTACAAAGAAAGTAGGTATCATGCAAAATCTGAATATAAAAGAGGTGGTAATAGTTAATTGGCAATTAGGTTATTTTTTATTAATAAATATATAACTCCTCTGACTTCCAATGCATGAATATATGGTAACCCTACAATAATTAAAACTGTTTGCGTGATAATTGGGGGAAAAAAACCCTGACTTGCCAACCTGTAAAAGAAGCAATTTAAAATTTTTCAGTAAATGTTAACTAACACAAGTGAGAAACAGCTTAAACCTTCCTGTTGATTTAACAAAGGTTGAAAGGACTTTTTTTGTTGAACCATCCCCACCCAAACACACAGCTTTAAAACAGAGTTTCAATATTAATTTTGCAGGCTGTAAGGCTTTTAAGCGAAGCCTGCAGGAAAAAAATAGCTAAAAGTATGTATTTGTGATGAGTAAGGTATTTCAGCCTGTTCTTTTCCCTTCCTTCGTTTTGGTGGTCTTTCTTTGCCATTCCCTGAGGGGAGGCAGAACAAAGAAATGGGGAGGGGAAGGAGAAGAGGTGGGTTTCCTACCTCTCTTTCCTTTCCTGTGCCACACTGTGTTTTTCCTGTCTTCTTGTCTCAATCTTCATAATTTCCCTTCCTCTTTGGAAAGGGAAATCTGGTGCAAGCTGATGATAGGCCAGAGAAATTAAATTATTTTACAAGGAGCAGGTTATCTGTCTAAGAGAGGGAGTGTCAGATTGTTCTTTTCCTCCATCAGAGGACTGCATTTTGAGTGACAGTGAGGCAGAGGGTATCACCCTCAAAGACCTTCCTCAAGATGTCCTACCTCAGCTACCTGAAGCCCACAGCCCAAACGGAGAGGGAGCCTCTGGTAAACTCACTCACCAAAAGAGAAGCTCCAAGAAACTCGCCCTCGTCGCTGACGGCCAGAAACCCCACACAGAGGAGAAATCCCACAAGTGTCCCGAATGCAGGAAGAGCTTCAAGGGGCACACCAGGCTCCTCAACCACCTGCAAACCCACACGAGAGAAAAAACGTTTGAGTGTGTGGAATGTGGGAAGAGCTTTCGTAGGAAGGCCAACCTGGTGGTGCACCAGAGAATCCACACAGGGGAGAGGCCTTACAAGTGCAAGGACTGTGAGAAAGCCTTCAGCCGTACCTCAAGCCTCGTTGCTCACCGCAAAACCCACGTGAAGAAGAAAGCCTTTGCTTGCACCATGTGCAGGAAGAGCTTCAGTGGCAATGCAGCTCTCTCCCAGCATCAGAAGGTCCATAAGGCTGAGAAGCCTTACAGGTGTGCTGAGTGTGGAACTAGCTTCCGTCTGTGCTCAGACTTCATCAGACATCAGCAGGTTCACTCGAGGAGAGCCAGTGAGCACACAGCAGGTAACTGAAGTAAAGTCCCCTCTGAGTTTTTATTTCAAGCTGTGCAGACTCACAGGGGTTGTATCACATACTGTGGTCTCTTGTGTGTTCCTCAACACTTCCCCCTCCTTGCTGTGGATATGAGTGGGGTTTTTTGTTTGTTTGTTTCCCTTCCTATGTAGCATACTTACCTTTGCCATTTGGCATTTTCAATGCACTTCCCCAAAGTTGAAGTTTAGACTTTGCCATGAAGGTTACCTGGGACCTTAGACTCTGCAGAGTTCTCAGATCCTGCTAATTCCTGCTTTGCAGTGTTGCTTTATGTCTAGCCTGAGATCTTCAGAAGTGCTTAGCCAACAGAATACTAAGCTTAGTGAAGTGAAAGGGATTTAGATTGTGAGTCTCTAGCACCTAATATTTATTATAAGAGGATATTAAATGAGTAGCTTCTTTTCTGCAGTAGGAGGTTTCTGCTGGCCATCCATCTGTAATACTCTTAGCATAGCATAAGCTGTCAGGCAAGCTGATTGTTTAAAGTAGGGAATTTTCTGCATTTTGCAGCGTTCCATGTTCTTGTAATGACCAAACACTCTGGGATAGAGTCTGCCATTTTAGAGTTTTGGTTGTTGGTTTGGGTTTTTGTTTGTTTAGGTTTTTTTTCCTATGTATCTTTACATGGGCAGTCCCTTTATACTTGGTCAAAAAAGTTTTGATTTTTGATCGTGGGTCTTGCCCAGCCACCCATAGAATTGTTCTGGGCTGTGGAGTCTTGACTACCAGGTCATGTAACAGCAGGGCAATTAAGACATGAGGCCATGTGAGAAGGTGTTCTGGTGTCAGGGTTTTCTGGGCTGGTATTGGGTTTTCTTGTGTGTGTGTGTGTTGTTTTGTTGTGTCTTGTTTGTGGTGTTATTTATTTTTAAATTTATTTTTATTTTTCCTCCTGAAAAAAAATTTCTGAGCAGGAGAGACTTTCATCTCAACAATAGAACTAATAATGAAGTTGTAATGAATAATGATGAAGTTATGAAATGGCAAAACTGAATTTGTAAGGTAGGGTTTGAGACCACTCAGTCCCTAGAATGGTGGCCTAATGAGCCCTAAAATGGGACTTTGCACTCCTAATGCTTGGTTGTTTTTTTTTTTTTCCCCTCTTCACCACTGTTAATAGATATTTAGATGGAAGAGTTTATCATTCATAAGAATATAGTCCCATTTTTACCCTACCAGTTGGCCAGTAATTCATATCAGATCAGCCTAACTCTGTACCTGCTTCAAAAGACAGTGTGCAGCTTACTCTGGAGTAACTATTAGCTATTGCCTCACTGTAATTGAAGCTACATAATTAAATTGCTTTCATGATCAAATTACATGTCATGTTGGCCTTGCTATGTGTGGATGAGGAATGAAGCTTGATTTCTGTATCTGACAATTTCAAAAAAGAGGTTAACATATTTATAACTGAAGTACATCTTTACAAAATCTCACGTGTCCTATCCATTAACAGCTCCCCTGCTCCAGCTTTGCTTCCTTCCTCCCCAACGCCTCCCCACAAAAAAAAATGTGAGGGAAGCAAAAGGAAGGTACCTTGATTGTGAAAAAAACCTTGCTTCCTTCCTCCCCAACGCCTCCCCCAAAAATATGTGAGGGAAGCAAAAGGAAAGTACCTTGATTGTGAAAAAAAAACTCAAGTGTGATGTTTCAGAGGTCTGTATCTGCCTAGTCTGTTCTCGTTTGGCTTAGTTTGGGCAACGTGTGACTTCAAAGACATTTTAAAATGTGGGTGAGAGGAAGAGTTGTTACTGGGCTGCATTTTCATTGCGTGAAAGCATATTAAAAAAGCTGAGGTGGCAGTTGGTGAAGACGCAGGCTCCTGACTTACACTGCCTTCCTTTCAGCTGCTGATCACTCAGAACTTTCCTCTTTGCATCATAAAGAAGCCCAGACGCGTGGTGCAGAGAAAGGGGAGGCAGATTGCTTGAGTCTTGTTCTTGAAGAGTGTAAGTACAAAAAGGCTTCTGAATTGCCATGCAAAGTATTTTTACACAGCAAATGCCAACATCCTTTTCCTCTTTGTGCAGTGAAGAACGTGCGGGAGAATATGGATATGCTGCTTCTGAATCAGCAGAGTCAGCTGCAGGTCCTGCAAGAAATCCAGAAACAACTGACTATACTCCTGCGAGGCAATGATCTCATGAATTCAAACCTCTATAGCTTAGGAGTTCTGCTGGGACGACAGGCAGCTTCAGCAGCATCTCTTTCTTTTCCTCTTCTTAATCCCAGCGCTCTCTTCTGTGAAAATGCCAATCGCTTATCCCAGTCAGCTGCTCCTGGAGTTCTGCCTCCCACTCAGCCTCCAGTCTCTCAATATCCTGCAACTTCTACAAATTGATAGCTTTGTGCTGTGAATGTGACCAGTGTAAGCCAATGTGACTACTCTTTCCTCACTCAAAGCTGTGATCTCTGTGCTGTAATGCTGAAATTGTATTACCTGTGAGCATGCTGACCACACATTCAGACTTGGAAAGATGCATGCCTCAGATGCACCAGCAAACAGCAGTGGATTGAACCTGCTGCCTGTTTATTTGTTGCACCATGCTGACAGTTTGGCCATCTTTGTATTTTGTCGAGGCAGCTCAAGAAATCTTTATTACTGGGGTGTAGTTAAGTGCAACATCCATGCACAAAATAATGCACAAAACTTAAGAATATTTGTCTACCAGATATGTCTTTAATATGTATGTGGGCAATTGGACCTTTCCTAATGAGCTGAAGCTGCTGATAAAATCAGCATGCCTTAAGCAATTCCTCTTAAGTCTGATTTATATAGAAGTAAGCAACAAGTTTATGGAAAGGTGTTTAATTTAACTACACCTGTACTCCCAGCATCTATTTGCAAAAGCCTCCTTCATTCAGGAAGCCTTTAAATTAGGTGACCTTAGTTGATTCTTACACCAGCATCACTACTAAACCTACCAAAATATTTTCTGGTCCTCCTGCAAACAAAACCCAAAACCCTCTCAAAACCAACCAAAAAACCCACAACAGCACCCCCATGAAGTATCACCATTCAGGTCTGCTTTTCTTACTAGCAGTTTGAGGAAAAGCCAGATTGGTTTATAGGACTTTTGTTCTTTTGTGCAAAGGTGAACTCACCTGAGTGTCTTTTTAGATACTCTGTCATGTCCTGTATGCATTATTATATATTGTTGAATGTTATGTATTAGTTCATTGGGGATTGGACTGAGATAAATAATTACTGTTTGGGGAGGAACACTGAGAAGCTGATACATCATCTTGTGAAGTCCACAGGAGCAAAAAGTGATGTATGTTTGTTGGCTTTCCTGTTCTTGCAAGACTCTGACATGGGACCTTTTAAGAGTAGTAAGTGTAGACTTTTAAGAAGTGTTAAGAGTTTCAGGAGTCCCTTGTGTCTCGTTGTTTCTCCCAGGGATACAGGCTAGTAGCAGTGTCAGAGCCTTTGAGCTTCAAAAGTGTCAAAAATTTAACTGGTTGACCTTTGAAGAGCTGCAGGGATAAAGAAACTTTGGGGCATGTGCCTGTGCCAAACAGTCTTTTTCATGAACTGATGTGTTTGTGAGTTGTTGGTTTTGTGTGTTTTTTTTTTTTTTATGTCTTGTTAAAATGATGCACTATTTGTTATTAATAAAATGTGATTTAGATTTTAAGAGTGGGCAACACTGAGCCATCTTAGTAAGCCATCTTGGTGACAGTGCAATGAGGCCAGATTCTGGTTCAAAGATAAAACTCTGTGGGGTCAGGTGTGATTCTGTGTGTGAAAACAGACTGTAAAAATCATACACTGCCTATTAAGTATGATTTGGTATTAATCTTAACCCTGGAGGATATTCATTTCATCAAACAGGGAGACCTCTAAGGGCACTCCTTCAATGTGAACTTCCACTGGAATGTGTGGGGTTTGGTTTCCATCAGTTGAGCATTTCAGAGTCATGTGCCTGTAAACTGAAGAGCTCCAGGAAGAGCTGCTGCCATTCTAAAGAAACACTGAGGTGCTATGCCTAATTTCTTGGATGTTGAATTCAATTTTAAAGTTTGGCATGCTTAAAGTTTTTAGTGTGTGTGTTTTTTTTTTTTTTTCAATGTTCAATATTAAAATGTTGCATTTTTGTTACAAATGAATCTTTGAGCTTCTGTGCTTTATAAAAAGAGCACCAGTGCTTGGACTTCTGATGCCTTAACTGGAGTTCAGTTACTGTAATGTTTGCACCTTCCCTGGCTCCTTCTGCTTTTTTCCATCTTCCCCTTTCACTGCATCTGGGCATCTCCTTACATTTCTGTCTTTGGAAACTGCTTGAAGAAGGAACCATCCTGAGTCTGCAACTTCTGCAATTTAGACTAGACAGGAGGAATCCCTTAGTTGAGGGCTTGGGTAGAATTTTTGCCTCTTGGGAGAGACTTTGTGTATGATGTTTCTATTTGCTAGCAGGTTCAGGAGCAGTTTGTAACAAACCTAAAGTGAGCTACACCCTTTGGTGTTGGTGTTCTCCAATGTATTTGTTGGGTCCCATCTGAACTTGAGGATAAAATCCTGAAATATCTTTGAACCTACAGCTGTGAGGAGGACTGGAAGAAGTATTGATACAGAGGAGCACAAAAAAAACATACTTCCTATTTTTGGCATAACTCACTCTCCTTTTCTTTAAGTGAGAGTGGACACTAGAAGCCTTCCTCTCCTCTCAAGCACTGAAGTGGTTCTGAGAAGCACCTCTGTGGTTAAAAATATGCCTATTTGTAGGTGAGGTGGGGCTTAAGGGCTTCTTGCCCATGTCAGAAGCTATCTAGAATGCTTCTTCCCTGCTTTTCTCCCTTGCAGTGCTCTGGCAATATCTGGTAGCTTGACAGGGGTGCTGGAGAGCTTTTCAGTGACCAGGAATATGTCAGGATACCACAGATGCTGTCCCAGGGAACTTGGAGTCTGTGGTCTGTGCAGGTGTATTTGATGTTGGGGACTGGTCAGTGTCTAGACAAGTGCAAGGTAATCTGGAGGAGACATATGCTTCTCTGACAGCTGTGAAGTCCTAGGCTTGGAGATTTAATATCTTAAATCATGTCCATTTGCTTTGCTCAGGCATGTTAAAAAATATAATCCTTTTTAGAGCCTGCTTTCTGAAGGAAAAGTCTGTTAAAACATCCAGGTTTTTAGCCCTGTGAAGGAAATGGGAGTCTAAGATCACATTTATCATGTTTCCCTTCCAATGAGAAGTGGATTTGTAAATACAAGTGCTTTCCCTGCTTTAGCTCTCCTCTTCTGACAGGCTGCACATGGCTTGCTCAAGGCCTGCTCAAGGAGGGGGCTGATATTTTCCTCCACCTCAGGCTTCTGTGATTAACTTGTGACTCTGCTGACAAGTTACTGCTTCAGTCCTGCAATGATTTTTTTTTGTTGTTTTGTTCTCCCTTAAGCTTTTGGTTTATTTTTTTTTTTAAAAAAAAAAGGCAAAGAACAAGAAGTAGCAGCAGCTGCACAACATCAAGCAACAAATCAGTGCAAATCAAAATTCAGGGTGTAGAAGGGGACAGTGCTGTTTCCAGTGAAGTATCAGAGCAGAGCTGCCATGTGTGAGGTCCCTAGAGAAGGACTTTGGCCCTAAGAAGAGGAATATTGTGTTGGAGTTTGGAGTCACTCTGCACTTACATTCAGAACTGCTCCTTGGTGAAGTCCACTGCTGTGTCACCAGTGACACTGGTACCTTCAAGGGGGACTGTGATTGGTGCTGAGGCCTGAGCTGAGTGAGTTATCCAGCTGTATGGTCCTGGGCAGTAGGGACCCTCTTAGCAGTGGAGTAGAGACCTGACCTGAATGTGCCTCTGGGCCTGTTCTGTGCAGGAAGGCATAAAACAGATGGGGAGGGTGACAAGAATTGGAGACTGTGGGTAGGGTTGTAAGATGCAGAAAGATCAGGGTGAGAAAAGTACCAAATACTGAGACTCTTAAAAAAAATCCAGCCAATTATGGGAAACAAGGTCTTTCTATTTGTCTAATCACCTGGTAGCTTTCTGTATTGTGGGACACCTCAAGAGCCCTCTCTGATGCTTATTCTGGACTATTTTGGGACTATTGTTGGCCTTTTCTTTATTAAGTCCTGTTTGTAGAGTACCAGTAACATAGTAATCCTTCAATCCCATTGTCAGTTTTCCTAGCAGCAAGTGGACTTCCCACACTTCTGCTATCTTAGCATGCTGTCTTCCTTCAGATAGTTGGAAATTGCAGTCTTGGGTAAGCAAAGGTAATGTCAAGATCCTCAAACATGTTAGATTCTCTCTGGATGCAGAATTGCCTACCAAGGAGAAAAAATAATATGTTTAGCCCCAATGCTAACAGTTTTCTGTGATAAATATTAAGAATTTACTTCATGACTTCCTAACAGCACTCTTACTGATTTAATTCCTATAATGTGTAATTAAGAGCCATGGGTAACTTTCACCAGCATTACACAGTCCCTTGGTGACTTCCATGGAAATGAGAAATAACCTTAACACCAACCTCATGTTATTTCATGTCTACATCTTGCTTGTATTATTCAGACTAGACATTTTTCACCATAATTAGCATCATGCTCACTAATAGTTTTCTGATGAAAGCAGTGTTTTGATAGGTGACTTTTAGATGTTTTGCACTGTCTGCAGAAGACAGCTTTGTTAGCCCATGCAACTCTACTCCAAGGAAGACATGACCAAGCAGGTAGCAGATAATCTTGAGGGTCTTCTTCAGTCTTCTCTAAGATTCCTCAAGAACTGCAGCACCTTTATCTTCATCAGTGTCTGTCTTCAGAGGTTCTTGGAGGGGTTTTGCTGCTGTCCTCAGGGTTTTTTTACTTGAGTTACCAGGTTTTATTTCACCTTCGTGCATGGGTGAAGGATATGCATAAAAACCTCCACTAAATTTGGCAGAATCTTATTAAATGATTGTAGGAGGAAGGTGGTGCCCGTCTTTTGTAACTTAATATTCTTTATGCATATTCTAGGCAGGTGTTTTGGTGCTTTACTGTTGTTCCTGCTACAGCAGAACTAGCAACCTGTTTACCCTCTTTTTCTAAACTCTGCAATTACTTAATAAAAACAGTAGTTGTTTTGAAGAGAGATCAGTTCTGTATGGATTTGTAAAAAAAGCACTAATGAAGCAGATCTGGGGAAACAACAAGGCAAAGAAAAGAAGAGAAGGAAGAAGAAGGAGAAGGCAGCATAGGAAGAGCAGCCTCAAGAAGCCTCAGCTGTATTGGGAGAAAGAAAAGAGATGGGCATTGCATCCAGACAGTGGAAGAAGGGAAGTATGACTATAAAATACCAGGAGTACCACCAGTCCTCCCACGGTCCACTTGCCCCTCCTGTCCTTTCCCTGCAGCATTGCAGGCTGGGTGTTGAAGAGCTATCAAAGAGACTTCTAAACTGTTTGTTTGTTTGTTTTTTTCTTTCTGGAAGTTTACATATTCATAGAAATAAGAACTGTTGGAAACAATTTAATTTTCCTTCCTTCCTGTGGGAATGCTGAGAGGTTTCAAAATCTGATTTCTACCAGTGTGTCTCCTCCTTGATGGCTCAGCAATTGTCCTGGGAGTCTAAGGCCCTCTAGCTCAAGGATGCATATTCTGCTCTTCTTGTGTCTTACATTGGCCTCTTCATGTCTGTCCAAATTTTTTTCCAGATCCTCCTTTCCTGGTTATATCATCTCTCATCCCACATCACCCAGATTGCCTTCTTATCTCTCTGTCTTGGTCCAAGGCAATTTTGGGGTTCTTCACTTGGAAGGTATTATGGAATTTTAAGTCTTATTTACTCCTGAAGCCTTTGGTTGCAGCAGCTGGAGGGGAGGCAGCTGTGTGCTTGGTTGCAGATAGAAGTCTTAGTGTGTGCAATCCTCACAGCACAGAGGCATCTGAAATGTGTTAATGGATTACCCTGTTGCTCTCCTAAGAGGCAGTAAGGTGCTGGATCCCATCTGGGAGGCAATGAAGGCTAGATGTGTCCTAGATCAAGGACCTGGGCTTCCTTCCTAGTCTAGCTGCCTGCATGGGTTTGGAGGCTTTGCAACGTTTTGCATCATCACAACTGAAGTGGTGCAGCTTTCTGGAGGAGAAAAGTCTGTACTGAGGCAATATTTGAGCTGTCAGATGGCTTGCATTCACATTGTAGTTGTTCAGCAAGCCCTTTACATCTCTGTGGGTCATTCTGAGAGCTTGTCTTGCAAGGATTTGTTGACAGGCCTTTTTGTATGAGGGAGCTGAAGTCCGTGACCAAAGACTTTTATTTTTACTGGTAGCATTCAGACAGGTTTTTTTGCTGTCTTTTTGCCACTTCAGCTTTGCCCTTCAGCAGGGTTGCACATGCACAGCTGTGGCATGCTCCTAACAGAGCAGTTTGTGGTGGTCAAGCTCCTGCTCATTGACTAAGTGGCTTCAGGTTTTGCTTTTGCCCTGTTTTTGGAAGCACTTGGTCCCTGTATTTGTTCATTACTCTGATTTGCCATCAGCTTAGCTTAGCCTTCTCTTCCTTTTCTCATCAGTTCCAAAGCCACCTCATGTGTCATTTGGTTGTTGCTGTGTTTGCCTTGTAATATTTAGTCTATAAGGTTGCCAGAACATGTTTAAATACCAGGTCCAAATAAATAATCGACTGTATTAACATCCTCTGATCCAGTTTTGGGGGCTGTTTTCTTCATCTTTTGGTCATGTTAAATTACTGCTATTGTCATTTCTCCTTTTTATATACTATTATGAATCCATGCATGATGAAATCTTGAAGTAATAAGAATTGCAAGATTAAAATTCATTCATTTACCATAGCCTCTTGGAACCAGGCACAGCTGAGAGAGGAACAAACAAATCAATAATCCAATAGCAAGGATTGTCTCTTTTAGCAATGCCCTTAAAGCAAATAGATCTTTTCCCAAAGAGCAATTAGTATTTTAGCAACTGAAATTAGCATAGAAACAGAGCTGAAGGAAGTGCAGAGCTTAATTTAAAGAAGTTTGGATAGTCATTTGGACTCTAAAGCCTTAAACAGGCAGAGTAAATACCATCCCTGATAACAGTCTTTCATCTACAACACATTCCTCTTGCGTGTGCATGGTGGGGGATGTTTTGGTTTTGTGGGATTTCTGGGAGTTGTTGTGGATTGTGGGTTGTTTCAGTGTTTGGTTTTTTTTTTAGGAATGGGTGGACGTTGAGAGTTTTAAGTAGGTCAAATAAAAATCTAATTATGTATCACAGTCAGGTTTCTTTCATGTCTGCACTTTAATTTCTGAAGCCCAGCTGTTTATCAGCATTGATTTAAGGAAAAAGGAGAGAGGGAGAAATCCTTGCTTTGAGGCTTGTCCTAACATGAAAAAAGGCAAAACTGCACGCAAATACTGGTTCTATTCTTCTTCTGCCTATCTTTAAAGATATTTACCATTTCCAGCATATCACCTCACACAAATATCATCTTTCAAGAGACTGTTACATTTTGCACAGGTAATTGGGTGTTGTCATCTTTCCTGTGCATTAATGTTGCTATTTAACTGATTCCAGTATGCTTTTCATGGTCAGTGGAGTGCCTGAATACTTAGGACTCAGGTAGTTCAAAAGGCAAAGCTTTTTGAAAAACCTCATTGTTTTGCCTATGTTTTAACACGGGCAAATCCTCAACAACTTCTCCTTGAATGTTTCCAGTGTTCCCATGTGGTGGAGTGGGAGCCTCCCAACGTCACCCTTCCAGCTCCATGTCACATTTGACCTCAGTTTCTTTCCCCATCTACTCATTTTCTGTCTCCACTTTCTCTTCTGTCTTGGTCACTCTTGCAGGTTCTGAATTTCAGATGTATTGTCTGACTGCTGTCAGTTGGTCAACATTCAATTACAGTTTGTTTCCTGCTGTTTGAGCATCAGTGCAGTACTCCAGAGGCTTAAACTGAGAAGTGAGACAAGGGTGTTTTGGGAAAGACAGCAGCCTAATTAAGCAGAGGTGGTAAGACTTCTGGTCAAGAGCAGGAGGGAGCTTAGCAGAGCTGGGAAAAGAGAGGACAAATTATGGATTATGTTGTGTTTATGCTCACCAGTAGCATCCTCAGCCTGAAGGACTGGTGGCCCGTGCTGGCAGTGTGATGGGACTCCCTCATCAAGTCTCCAAAATGACACTGATTTTGTAAGGGGAGGTGGGAGCTGATTTGCTCAAGTGCAAGGCTGCAGTTCAGAAGGACCTAGCGAGGCTGGAGGGATGGGTTAACAGCTGTCTCAACAAATGGACAAAAAAAACCCCAAAAAACCCAAACCACGGAGTTTTGCGTCTAGGGTGGACTGGCTGTGTAGCAGCTCTAGTGATAGGGACTTTGCCAGCCCTGGCAGCACTGAAGGATAACAGCTTTCAGGGCCTTTTCAACACAAGTGTAGCCAGTAGATCAGGGAAGTCATTATTCCTGTTTTTAATTGGCACTTGTTAGACTGCATCTAGCATGCTGCATCCAAGTTGGGTACAAGAAATAGATTCTGATAAACTTCTGTCAGTACAAGGGAGGGGTGAAATAGTGTTGAGCAAGTGGCTTGTGAGGAGAGGTAGAGGGAACTGGACTTGATGATCTGGGGGAAGGGATGGCTTTGGGAAAGGCATGGGAGAAACCTAACAGCAGCCTTCTGCTGTGTGCAGGGTATTGAGAAGATTAAGATAGTTGTGAGAGATGATGGTGGTAAATTGACACAGGGGACATTCCTACTGTATGCAACCAAAACATTATTTCACCAGGGTGATAACAAAGCATAGATTTGAAGTCTCTGTCCTTCAAGGTTTTCAGGACTTCACTGGACAAAGCTCTGAGCAACCTTGTCTGAATTCAGTGTTGACCTTGCTTTAAGCAGTTTAGACTAGAAGACTTCTGAGGTCCCTGCTGACCTGAATGATTTTGTGAATCTGAGAAGCAGAATGGGAAGTCCTCACCTTATAGCCATGGTATAACCTTTATCATAGGATCTTGAAGACCTCTGCAAAGCTGACTTGGTGAAGACATTGTCCAAATTCTGGGACAGGAGCTGTTGTAGTGATCTGTTAAGTTGGTACCAGCACAGTCATTACTAGTCCTGGGTTCCTTATCCCCGAGGGTCGTTACCCAGACCACGGGCAGAATTACTACATTGGATGCAATAATTCTGAGGCTACCACTGGAAATGCTGTGGGCTACAGAAAAGGCTACCTTCCACCCACCCCAAGGAGGAGCATGTCCCTTTTCTCTTTCTCCTGTGTTAGGGGATGGTGCATGGCTAGCCCTAAAGGCTGAACATGTTTAGGGAGCATGGAGCACCTGGGTGACAGGACAGACCCTGAGGACACAACTACTGCTTACTCAGAGGTAAGAAAATACAAAGGTGTTCTGAAGCACACTTCAAAAGCCCTCTGGGACAGTGCTCTCTAGCTGCATCCTAGTGGCTCATAGCATTTGTGAGTAAAGGAGTGTGAAGGGAGCATGACTTCTCTGTTTTAGGGCACTTTATTTGTCAAGATTAAGTTTGATTCGTGAAGAATGTGATTTTAGAGGATCTAGATTCAGGGTTGCAGATGCTACTTTACAATAAAACTGGAGCATTTTCCCTGGACTTCATAGTCTATGATATAGATGTTAATGAGCTTGTTGCCTTGGACACTACTGATTGTCAGTAGACCTTTATGCAGCATCCTGATATAGAGCAGCTCAAATAAATCACATTCTAGAAAGGTCTGTTCTTCCTTGCAGGAAAAATAGGAAGATTTCGATTAACTAGCTTGAACATGTCTGAAGGTAGTGAAATGATTAATTTTCCCAGTGTCGAAATGAATTTACCTTCTAGGTATTACAGTAATGAGTGTCACAGAAAAGTGGATAAAGAAATTAATTATTTTTTGGCTTAGCAGAGTTTGAACTATGTGGCATGGTACCAGCAAGACTTGCACGTAGGTGGTAGAGATGTAAAAAAGAACTTATGGAGTTTTCTCTTCCATCCATCAAGTCCACTGGAGAAACCAGTGGTTGATCATGCAAAAAAAGTATGCAAGAAATTAAAGAGCCTGTCATAATACATCAATTGGATAGTAAGCTTTGATATGGCATTTTATAATTTTGAATTCTTGAGTTTGGAAAATTAACAATGCTCTTTGATGTAAAAATCTTTCAAAGCTATCTCTGGAATTAGCCTGGTGAGTCCATATTAGGTACCTCTGCAAGTATTTTTATTTGAGACACATGTTTTTTACTAACTTCAGTAGGACTCCAGAGGTCCAATTTAGTAGGAATATTCTGAGTTCTAACCTTGCTCTCAGCAGTGCTTGCAGCCTTCCCACCTTGTAGTCAGCTGTCTTTTTAAACACACTGTATCCCATCATTCCAATCATTAATGATTCTATCAAATCATTCTGGTCTGGGGTAAGACATCACTTCCCAGGTGAGCACTGAATTGGAAATAAGTGTTGTGATTTTTTTGAACAGGTTTTGCATTAATTTTACAGTATTCTTGCTGCAGTTTATTCATGAAGATAATCATGTGAAATAGTATCGAAAACCTTTTAAAGCCTAAACTGTTTGCCTCTGTTTTTAACAATGCCTCTCACTCTATTGAAGGAGAAAATTTGATATGACATAATTTGGCTTTGGAAATCTATGCTATTATTCATTTCCTTTTTAACTGCTATGTGACTGCTAAGGCTTGTTTCAATATTGTTCTTGTACTGAAGTCAGGTTCACTAAAAATAGTCCCAAGTTCTTCCTTCTCCTTTTCTATTTCCTTTGGACTTATCATTTAGAAGCTTGCCTGTCTTTCCTGAGCTCCACATGACATCCACCAGCTTACCTCAGCTTGCTCAAGCCTGCAGATAGCATTAAAAAATCTAACCTAGCTACTCTGTAACCTCTTCTCTGTCTGCTGTAACCTGATTTCTTACTTTTCATTGCAGATCTTCTGTTAATTATGTAATTTCTTCAGTTCTTTCTAGCAAAGACACAGATCTTGATTTCTTCTGTGGATTTTCCCCCCATCTCACTGAGCAGTCAGTTCTTCTGTAGTCTACAACTCCACAACTGTCAAATAAACCTTGTCAAAGACCAAATAAGTCATGCAGAGTTTTAAGATTCTGGGAGGTACAAAGGCTGTTACATCAAAGACTTGATTCAGTTCCCTCCTTTCTCCACTGCAGGAAGAAGAGGATGTTAAGCAGCCATTGCTTTGGTGGATATGTGTTTTGTATAGCACCAATTCAGCCACATTCTCCATTTGCTGGATAGATGGGAGCCAATTCTTTATCAAAACACACCATATGTAAAAGAGAAGGTGTTTTAAGGACCTAAAATAAAACAAATGCACACAGTTTTTGAAGTATTTTTTTTCTAGTAGTGGTGCCATGGCTTGTTGCTGTGTGTATTTCTTTCTTTTCATGAGATGCTGGCAGTATTGGCATGTAGCCATCATCAGGAGTGATGGAGTGACAGATTTAAATGCTCTACTAAAGGGAATGGCAGGTTTTGATGTAGTGATGAGATGTACACACTCTTACCTGTTTATCTACATCGTGTTGGGCTTCTCTGTGAACCTGAATGGTTGAAACAAGTTCTTGCAGCTGCTTTGTGGACAATACAATAGTGACTAGGCAAGGATGATATCGTGTCAAAGCAAGTGGATTTCTTTCTCAACACCTTTGGGTGCTAGAGGCAGGAGAATTGAGGTGAGTCCTTAGACATGCAAGACTCCTCCTTAAGATCTGTTAAAATCTTACAGATGGTGGACAAGATAAACATCTGCTGATCTCATTTCTCTGGTAACCAATAAGCTGAGAAAAGCCATGATGTCCTGGCATGTAGGAAGCATCTTCTTAGTGAGAGATTTCTTAGATTAATGATACTAATATTCTAGTTGATTTTCTGGACAGTTAAACTGTGCAGTCTAGGTTCAGCATCCTGAACTGTGTCCTTCTCAGTCAACTTTCTCAGCGCAGGGTCCTTTTCATAATCTGGTCCATTTTTCTTCCATGGCTTTTTCCTGCTCTGCTCTGTTTGCCAGTTGTAAACTAGACAGACACCTTTCCACTCCCATGGGCAAACTGGGTGTTCATCAGTAGCCACACTGTCATGTATGTCAGGACAGCCAGAAGAAAATTTTGAGGAAGGTTTATGCTCCAGACGAGTTGCAGTGGTCACAAATGTGGGCTAAGTAGGGTCTACAGTGTAGGCACTCAAAGAGACCTGGAAATCATGCATTGCTCTTCTTCTGCTTCCATCCAAGTTCATTCTTGGCAGGTCACTACAGGGCTTGAAGTGGGTGGTTTTTAGACGTGTTGAAATTGAGACATGCAACTGCCAATCTGACATCCCGCTCAGCAAACGCCTCATCTGGGAAATGCTTGAGCTCTGTAGGAAATTCTGAAGCAATTGCTGAAAAGAATGAATCAGTAATAGCACAGTTTCCTCACACTGAGGTGGCTGAAGCACGGGACCACCATGTCCTGCTGGTGGTATAATGACACAGCCTTTCTTTAGGAGTGAAATCCCATCTCTCACTGAGATCAGCTGGCAGGAGGTCGTGTAAAGTGAGTTTGTTCTTGAAATGCCATTACAGCGACTTCATTTGGGATTAATTCAGTCTTTAGATAATGGCACTGGGTGGTCCTCAGCATTCCTCAACTCTGCCACGTGCTTCTAATGTGCTTTATCAGTCCAGTAGGCATGGATTGAGAGCAGCAGAGCAGGAGATGACAGCATGTTCTAAGAACAATTAAAACGCTGCAAATTTTCTGCCTCAAGGGAGGAGGATAAATTATGTGCATCCACTTACCATATTTGCCATAATTCCATTCATGAACCATCTGAGGTCTCATCACAGAGGCAAATGTTTTTATTCTTTAATCCTTAGCCTCTGACCACACCAAGGGCCTTGAAATCCATAGAGCTCCTGAAGGTTATAAGGATATCTACCTTCAGGCACAGGGTGGGTTAGGATTTTAGGTTCTAGGACAGACAGGCACGGGGAAGGTGTCAGGAGGTAATGACAGGAGGCAACTCAGTTCAGTGGGACCTCACAGGGAAACCACCTTAGTTCTCAAACAGCTGTTGGTCTCTCTGCTAAGCCCATATCCTGTAGAGGAATGAAGTGTCTGCTCCAGAAGCACCAGGGAGGAACTCAGCTGTAGTAGTAGGACAGGATAAAATAGCTCTGCTGTGACTTTGTGGCTTGGTACAAGCAGACAACACGAGAAGCAGCAAGAGGAAAAGTCCTCATGGAAATGCAGGTATGGGCCACATGTCAGCAGAAGGCACTTCACCTGCTTGGAAGGTGCAGGCCAGAGCACTGCACAAGGTGCGTGTCCAATGTGAACAGTTACCAAATACCTTTGGAAGAGAGAAAACACTGATGCTTCCTAATTTTGCTTTAACTCTCAACCTTGGCTCTATATGAAGCACCTGAGGGGGCTGGAATGTCATTTGCTATATAAAAATCCTAATTTTTCTTTGATCCTGAAGGGAGCATATATTTTATAGCCCTTAATCCATAAAAGAGGATGCTTTTATGAAGAAGATCCTCATATATTTTTAATCCTAAAGCAAATAGTTCCTCTAATCCTATAAAGAGAATCCTTTTATGAGGAGTATTCTTATAGCCTTCTGATCCTAAAACAAATCCTTATATCCTTTGGTATATAAAAATCCTAGTTTTGCTTTCATTGTCAACCTTTGCTATATGAAAGGCTGAAGGAGGAGGAGGAGGGTGGTTTGGTTTTGGTATATAAAAAGAAAGGCAGGGGAGGAAGAAAGCACAATTCCCCTAGTAATGTTTTCATGCCTATCAAGAGATGGCTTTAGAGAATCATAGGCTCATAACATGGCTTGGGTTGGTGTCCTGGTTTGGCTGGGACAGAATCCTAGGTCAGCTCTGGTCTGCAGGCCCTGAGCAGTTTGGAGTCATCCAGGGCATGACCAGAGTCCTACAGGTGTAGCCAGACCAGAAATGTCACAGCCAGTAGAAAGGGGGAAGTTTGATGAGGACAGGGGCTCTTACTCCTGCTTGGGCTTCTCCTGCTCTTCCTTCTCCTGCTTCTCCCCTTTCCTGGAGGGGCTTTCTCACCATCCTGATCCTGAGCCTTGCCTTCCCTTTGATGTGTCACTGGGCTGAGGATCTGCAGAGCTCACCTGGCGTTCCTCACCTGCCCTGGGCAGGGACATCTTCCACAAGACCAGGCTGCTCAAAGCCCCAGCTGACCTGGCCTTGAATACTTCCAGCAATGGGGCATCTGCAGCTTCTTTGGGCAACATGCTCCAGGGTCTCAGCAGCCTCATGAGCAGAGGCAGCTGCCTTGTCCTGCCCTTGTCCATCCTGTCCCCATAGCCCCTGCAGCCCATGTCTCCTGGGCTGGGAAGACCTGGAGGGGACACAGAGGTCCCCATGCAGTTGCCAAAGGACCAAAGCAGAGAGAGGTGAGGCATTTAGACTGTTACTTTCTTGGTTTATTGGGATTTTAAATTTTCCTTGTTGCCTAACTTATTTGCCTGCCAACAAAGGACCTCAGGTCTGACAGAGCATTTCAACAGCTCTGCAGCCCCCCAGCCCCAGCCTGGTGGAGTGGGGGAGCTGGAGGCATTTTCCCAGTGGCTCCCATATTTTTGGCAAGGTGGAAGCTAACTGCTGACACCTGCCTATCTTGGGAGGGTTTTCCCTAAATTAGCCCCATCAGCAGGGGGTAAAAGGTGGCTCGCCTGGGGCTGCAGCTCTTTGCTTTGTGTGGGAGTGATGGCTCTGAACCCCAACAGCCTGGGAGCATCCTGGATGTTGCATGGAAGCGAAAGGTGCCTCCTCTCCTAGGGTGAGAAGAAATGGCCTCAGGTTGTGCCAGGGGTGGTTTTGACTGGGGATTAGGAAGAATTTCTTCCCTGAGAGAGTGGTCAGGCGCTGGGACAGGCTGCCCAGGGAGTTGGTGGAGTCACCATCCCTGGAGGTGTTCAATTAATGATAATTGTTGCCCATTAATGATAACATCCTTCTCAGTTGGGCAAGTGGTCAGCAGAAGAATGGGCAAGGTTTAATCTCAGCTGGCTGGCCACCCACCCCTGTTTATTACCATCTTAAAATAATTTCTGTGTACAGGCTGTTTTTTTTTTTTCTGGTTTCTTAACAATATTAGACTATTTATATATTTTTTCCTGCAATAACTTTATTACATTTGGGCAAGTGGTCAGCAGAAGAAGGGGCAAGGTTTGATCTCAGCTGGCTGGCCGCCCACCCCTGTTTATTACCATTCTAAAATAAGTTCTGTGTACAGGCTGTTTTTTTTTTTCTGGTTTCTTTACAATATTAGAATATTTCTATATTTTTTCCTGCAACATTTTTATTACACGATTTTGACTTTTCTAGTCAATAATTAATATTCCTGAGTAATATTGTTTAAAACTTAGTTGTTTGGAATACTTCTGCATGTGTTTTTTTTTACAATTTATTTTCCCTTAAAGCCTGTTCCTCAAGCATCTATCGTTCTGAATTTTACTCATTTGAATGAGTAGAATTAGTGCCCAGGTAGAAACACTTGTTCTGCAAGCTTTGCTAGGGCCAGGGCTTTAAGAATTATTCCCTTTTGTTTACCTGAATGAGAAATTGTGGACTTGATTGATAAATCATTTAACTAACCCTCTGGGCTAGAAGGAACAGGTAAATATTCTTCATATTGGAACAAAATGAATTTTTGTTCTCTGTGAGGGAAATGATTCTTCTATACATGAGATGGAATAGATGTAATTTTTACAGTACTAGGCACATTAATGAAAAAAATAATAGTGCAAACTTGTACATGTGGATATTTAAGGCAGGAAAAGAGGGAACTGTAAGGATTTGTTATATAGAAAATTCTGTGTGTAAGAAAAAGATCTAAGGCATATGACTTCAATGATATTTTTATAGTGAAGGCTGAACTAAAAGAGATCTTACAGTTTCCCTAGGTTTTACCAGAGAAATGTGGGGGTAGAATGGGTAATTTCTGCCAGGAAACTGGCTTGGTTGCACTGTCCTCTGCCAGTCTCCAGTTTGGGTTTGGAGACTGAGCCTATTAGCTTGTAAGTAATACTACTTTGCAAATTCCATCTTGTAGGAATGATACTTAATATACACTCTCAATGTGCTAAAAAACATCATTTTTTGAAAACATTTTTTTTTAAAAAAAAGTGATTTTTTGTTAATGATAGTGATGACTGGATCTTGCAGTATTCCTGTTTTTTTCAGAGCCTGTCTTCCCATGAGAAGCCTATTCCTGTCTCTCTCAATTTGCCATGAGATCTAAAACTTTGCTCGGATAATTTAACTGCAGCTGGTGTAAAAATGTGTGGGTAGTGTCTTAACCTCTAATTTGGGTTCCTGGTTTGTTTGTGGGGTATTTTGTTTTTGGTTCTTTATCACAGGGAAACTGCCAGTGTGCACAGTCAGAGGGTTCATGACCATTTTTGTTGCTGTGACATAAGTAAAACTGATGTATGTGTCTAGTTCAGTAAAATGTTTCAATGCTTCAGCTCCATATTTGTCACAGAACATAGCACTTCCAAATAAAATGCCAATTGCTATAATAAACCCAATCTCGACAACTTATCAGCACAGACTTCTTGCTTTGCATACCAAAACTTAGTTGCTCTCTCATGTTGCTTGTTGACTGATTTTATACTGCTTTCTAAGGCTGAAGAATATCCTGATTAGAAGGGATACTAATAGAAGCTAGTTTTAATTTAATGCTGGTGAAATATTTTGCTTTCTTTCACGTTTTTTATTCTGAGTCAGTAATCATGCAAATGAAACCGAGGAAAAAGAACCTTTCTAAAAATACTACACTCATCTTAATGCCAAAGATTAAAAAAACCACACCAAGAAAGCCCACAACAATGTAGCTGTTGCATTTGTTATCCCACCACTGGGACTGTGTTACCAAACATCTAAGCTCACATTCTCTCTCCCAGCTTTCTCTTTCTTCTTGCTATTACTCATTAAAGCTTTTCAGAAGCTTGCTGACAGAGGGATTGCTTGGCCATGAATCAGGACAACACCATCACTTTCTTAGTTTTATCTTATCTCTCCCTTTCAATTTTTTTCCCCTAAATAAATCTTAGCTTATAGAACTTAAAAAATTCTCTTTCTTATGGATTGATTTTTAAACATCAGCTCCTTCCATCCTAATCTTGAGCATGTTTCCAACCTCTTTTGCCCACTGCTGTACAGACCAGCTGATTGCTTTTAGACCTAAAACAAGGTATATTTTGGACTGTTGACACTGACCTCCAGAAGTAGTATTCGTAACTGAAACCTGGGAGTGGAATATACTGCAGTAACAACAAAAAAATAAGTAGGATTTTATTTCTGCTAAAGTTCTGCTTGGAATAAATTAAAACAAAACAATAATAAGCTGTGCTAAGTTTGGACAAAACAACTGGAGTGATTTTTCTAATAAAATTCCTTACTTTATGTAATGGTGTTGTTAATCATCTGGCTAATAATTCCACAGGTCTTTTAATTTATCTGGTGGACCTGAATTTTCACAAGCATTTTGACAATGTATGTTTATTGTTTCATATTTATTGTAATAAATAAAGGCTCACCCAGAGCCTTTAGACTTTGATAGTTTGAGCATAGACTGGAAGTCTTAGGTTAGGATTCAGTTTTACTTTGTCCATCTCTGCAAACAGTATTTCAGAGCAGGTAGGACTGCAGCTAGTGTAACATCAGTTCAGAACCTCAACTGAGCAGGCTCCATCCACTAAAGAATTAGGCACAGTATGGTGTGTTGATTTTCAGGTGCTCTGCTGAGAAAGCATTTTGATCCCTCAAACATTGTCATGACTTATTGCTTCATATCAGTAACTTATGCTGGTAAGGGAGGTACTGGGCCACAAAAAGATAGGTAATAATATAGAATAAGATGATAGAGTAAAAAGAATATGCCTATTTTTTTATTTATTTACAAAAAAAAATAAACAAGACCAAAAATGATTGTTATTAAGTTAAATAATTGGTAAATTAAGGTTGGAAGTGCTATATTTTAATTTGAGGGGGAGGGTTAGTTATTCACTGCTTATGCATTATAAGCATCTTTTAGAAAATGGGAAGCTTGTGTTAAAATCAGAAGGTGGGAAATA
>NW_008590312.1:0-8461 GCF_000691845.1 Merops nubicus | reverse complement strand
TGCTGAGATCTGAAGTTAAAACCTTCTGAAAGAGAAATTGTGTTAATTCCTTTAACATTTTAGTTATGCTATGGCTTGTACAAGTTTCTTAACTCAAATTCACATATATTTCAGCAAACTAAAGAAAAAAAGATATTGAGTACGTTTTACAAGTGATTCAAAACACAGACTTGGGAAAGATTTGAACCTTATTTTCCTTTCCATCATGAGAAAAAAGTTGCCCCTGTCTCCTCACCTACTCCTCACAGTGTCTGCTATTGCTGCTCTTCTCCATCCCCACCAGCAGCTGGATCACAGTCTCAGACAGCCCCACAGTGGAGGGACCAAAGTTGGGTGTTTATCTCCTGGTTTCAGTGTGGTCCCCTCCTCATGGCTGTGCCTTTTGCTGCAGTCCCAGGTCCCCACTGCATCCCACTTCATTTCCCCAGAAAGAGAGCAGGCTTCCCTTCCTGCTACTTTGCTCCCATGTTTTGTCCCTTGCTCCCTTCCCCTTATTCAGTCAACAGTTAGGAGGGCTTCCCTGCTTTTGGTGTTTATGACTCATTTTTGAAGTAGGAGCTGTTTCAACCATGGTTTCCCCTGGTTTTGATAGGCAAATACCACCAGTCTGGCTGCCTTTTGGGAGATTCCTATGGTGGGAAAAGGCAGCTGCTCAGGGGCAGGGGCACATCAGAATTTCTAGCTAGCTTTAAGCTAGCTCTGCCCAGGGCTGGGTACAGCCCCATGCCTGTGAGTGCAGGCAGTGTTGCTTTGGGAGGAGGCTCAGTGCCTGTAGGGTGGGTGGTGGTGGGAGAGTTGAGCAGGAGGCAGGGTGGGATGGTGCCTGTGTAGCTGTGCTGCCTGGGGAGGATGCATCTGCAGTGGTGGTGGGGGAGCTGCTCTGTAGATGACATCAGGCTGGCAGTGAGAGCCGAAACGTTGGAGGATATGATGAGAGTTTGAAATGACCTTCATCAATTGGGAAGAATGCCCTGAAGATCTTCTAGATAATTCAATACAGTGATGCTCAGGCTTGGTGCTGGGGTGGCAATAATGAGCTGCACAGCTCCAAGAGGGGAACCAAGGTGAGGAGGCTTTGCAGTTGCTCATGGGGGAGAAAGATTGTGTGACAGCTGGAAAATGAGCGTTGGAAGGAGAGAAGAAAACCTGGAGAGGTGATTAGAGTGTTTGGTGACTCAAGGTGAACTGAAGCTAACTGCTCTGCCTGTCTTTCATCTTATTTTCAACACGTTGTAACCCCACAAGCTTTCTTACAAAGATAAGTTGGGTGATAGATGAATGGAACATAAACCAAGTGCTTTTGCAGGTGGTGTTGCACCATGGATGAGGTTGTATCACAGAACTCTGTTTCAGCAGGGTTTGTTAATTCTCAAAGCATAAAAATCTGACTGGATTTACAAAACACAAACTATTTTTCCCTCACAGAAAAGGAGAAACTTTAAGCCTCTGATGTCTTTTTTCCAGTGTAATGTAATCAACACGTTGTAACCCCACAAGCTTTCTTACAAAGATAAGTTGGGTGATAGATGAATGGAACATAAACCAAGTGCTTTTGCAGGTGGTGTTGCACCATGGATGAGGTTGTATCACAGAACTCTGTTTCAGCAGGGTTTGTGAATTCTCAAAGCATAAAAATCTGACTGGATTTACAAAACACAAACAATTTTTTTTCCCTCACAGCAAAGGAGAAACCTTAAGCCTCTGATGTCTTTTTCTCCATGGTAATGTAATTAAGAATATGAACCCAAACCTCAACAAATACAAAACTAATGCAAGGTTACAGCCTATTTTTCAAGAGAGTCTACTGGGAATGTGTGGCTCAGACTGCCCAGAAGTAGCTATTTGACCAAATTGTCAGACTAGATACAAATAGATATAATTTTCTTTGGAGATACTACCTAACTAATGACTTATGCATGTGAATCTCTGCTCTATCCCAAAACTGGGGTGTGAGGTTTGTGTAGGGAGCTCCCCATCAGAGGATGCTGCTGTATCTGTGGAAAGCCACTCTTGCAATGTGATGAGTAGCTTCACGTGCTTTTGCACTGGGGGACTGTGGTATTTGGGAAATGCAACTGTTGCTGCTTCCCAGACTACAGTTTAGTGTGGAGTGGGGTCACAAATAAAAAGGGTTCCATGTCCTGAACAGCCCCCTGGAGGTTCCTCACTTCTGCTGCTGAGGCAGACCCAGAGAAATCAAAGGGCATACGGGCTGGAGGTACAGGTTCTGGGGGCAGGGCAAGGGGTTTGAAGGATGTCTCTTCTTGTTCCTTTCTGTGACCTTGAAGGATAAAATGGTATCTGGGCCCAGGGGAGAAACCCATGGTTCCTAGCTCCCCTTCCTTCACTCAGTCAGCTGGGGTGGAGTAACACATCCAAGCTCCCCAGTAGTTTTGGGAGTTGTTCAGATGTGTGTGGGGCATGATGATGCACAACATTAGAAATTGTCCTGTACTTTGGCTTGTGTGTATATGAATTTGCTTTCATCTGAAAACGTTATATTTGGGTTAGTGCCCTGCCAAGACTAGGATTTACTGCTGGTGGGGCTGAGGGCTTTTTTGAGTCACACAGCTGGGTGGCCCAGTCTCCTACAGGGACTGTGCTTTCTTCATTAACCTTTGTGGGAGCAGAGCTGTGCTCACGTGGCTGCCAGACTCAGGGTGGCTCTCGTGAAGCATCAGCAGAGCAACCACAGGGCAGATAAACTGTGTGCATGGAGGTGTGCTATGGGTGGCTTTCCAAATTAGTCCCTACTTATTATTACAAAACCCAGGACTTTGCAAGATTTGTTTGTCACCTGGGTCACAAGTGTCACAGCTAATAAAAGGTCTGTTGTCTGGCTGGGGTTATAAACTGGGGCATGAAGTCAGTCTGTGTTGCTTGACTTCAATAATGAATGGAACTGGAAGTCATAAGGAATAGGGTTCTGTATATCTTCTTGCTTTCACTGAGGCAAGATGAAAAAGTTGTTTATTTCTCTTTTACTTTCTAACTTAGCATGTTTGGCCCTGCTCCAGTGTGATTGTTCTGACCTGCAGAGTGTCAAATCCCTGACTTCAGCTTCACTTGCCTTTTCAAGCTAGTTTACCTTATTAGTCTGTTCACTGCTGAATTTGCCCTTGTTTATTTATCAGCAAAGTTTCCCCAGAGGTGTTAAGTGGTAGCAAACTGCACAGACATCCCTAGGCTACTGGCATTGCTCTTTTCCCAGACCAATTGTTGCATCAGCCTCTGCTGGGAGGGGAGCAACAAAATGTGCTGAAATGATCCATGATCACAGATTGCAAGGACAGGACTAACTCAGGGGGAAATTTCCCTTTAAACTCAGTGTTGCATAAACATAGTCATTGTTAAATATGTTACTGCCATTCACGCCTCCAAGTAGCCAAACTTTTATTACTCTACAATAACAAACCCTAGTTTTTACTATCTCTGCTTGTAATTTTTTTTTTCCCTAGTTCCTCGAGTTCCAGAATGTCTTAATTTCTAAAGGCCTGGGGCAATGAGAAAGAGTAAGATAGAGACATTTCCATCCACCTTCCCTTCTCTGCAAGACAGTGCCATGATTTATCTTTCTATTACTTCCTTTTCAAGATGTAACTGGCAGAGTCACTGCAGTGCTTGCCTGTTCTTTTGGGGCTTTTTCATTGTCTTGTACAGCAAATACTGTGAGAAATAATGATAAGTGACAACAGCAAAGGACCAGCACTGTGACTAGCAAAACATTTACCCTGCATGCCTCAAATCTTGCATATTCTCTGATTACATTTAGAGAATAAATACATAAATAGAGGCACAGCCTCTTCCTACAAACCTTTTTTGTTGTTTTTGCCTGCATTTTCACTACCTCTCATTTCTCTAACTAGTTTCTTTAATTTCTCTATTTCTCTAACATATATTTTGTCCAATTAATTAGGCTGCACTTTAACAGCAGATTACATTGCACTTTCCCAAGGGGTTGTTCTCTCCGGAGAGGTTGTGAGCCCAGCAGCTCATTTTTGGAGAGGAGGAGCTTGCTGGGAGAGGTGACTCAGAAATACAGAAGTCAGGTCACCAGCTGAGGTGGGAATTTCTGCTGCAAGGCCTCTGCAAAGCTCTCTGCATCCTCTGTTTGGGGAAAACTGGGGAAGGGTGGATTGTGTTCAGCAGTGGTTTTAAATGTTACTTTCTGCCCTGGCCCTGAATTGAATTATGTGCAGACCAGTCTCTGTGCAGGTAGTCTGTTGCTTTTATTGATGTGCCTGCAGTCCTTGTCAGCAGAACTCCATCTATGATGTTTGTTTTTCTTGCCTTCCTCTTCCTCAGTGGGTCCTGAACACGTATCAGGACATAGACAAGGCCAGTGGGTAGAGATGCAGAATAATTGCTTTAAGGTGATTCAGTGTGTTTTCCTCTGCTGGGTTTTGTTTTGGCAGCCTATGGACATCACTACCAGGTGGTTTTCCAAAGGCAGCTTTGGCCTTGATCCTGTTTTGTCTAATCTTAATTCTGGGTCATTTTCACAGAAGATGCATCTCTTTGATGTGCACTTTTGAAGTGGCTTTTAGGTCTGGGCTTGCACAAAGCTCATGTTATTAACAGGATAGTGTCTGCTGGAGGGAGCAAGTCACCTCTGAGGTGGCAGTGCAGGGAGTTACATGAGTTTGTACCATCAGGTCACTTGTGGGAAGAGTTGTGGGTGGGCCCTATCCTGTAGTACCTCTGTGGTACTGTAGTGTGCCCTTCTCATAGCTCTGAATGGGATGTGGGTTAATTCAGGTGACCTGCAGGCAGCCAGTGCTTCCTTTGCTTTGGTCCCCCATTCAATAGGTAGGGTGGGAGTGCTGGAGTCTAGAAATCTATTTGGTCACCTTGTCACAGCACTTCTCAGAGTCAAATAATCCTGATTTAGGCATTTATGGAGTGGGACCTGGGGGGTTTATTCTTAATGAATAACAATAGCCTCTGGTTGTCTTTAGTTGAAGGAGGTGGGGACAGTTGGCTGGGATCCCTTCCCTTGAGACCTGGTGCTTATTTGGTCATCTAAGCTACAGTGTGTCAGCTAAGGATTGGTTGTCCTACCTTATTACATCAATTTCCTTCTGCCTAATTTGGTTCTCATAGAAAATGAATAGTAATACAATTCCCCTGGTTTATTTAATTGATTATTTGGCTCGATAATACAATGTCATCAGGATGTCAAAAGAAAAGCTTTAAATATTGAAGTCTGCAGGTTGACCTTTAAATCTTTGTTCTTTAGAACGAATTTGAACTTTCTTGCTGATGGCTTTAATTCATTGATGCATCTTAATGGAAAATTGATTTTTTTTTCTCCCTAAAGATCACATTTACATGAAGAAAAGGAAAATGATATTTTAAGAACAGATTTGCTAACCAAATTAAAACAACGTCTTTGATGTATGCCCTGAGTTTCAGGATTTGAAATAATTTTCATTAAGGAAAGACTCATGATAATGCTGTGGCTTTGTCTCATTCAACTCTTGCTGAGAGAGGGAGATTATTACTAGACATTATCTATTCTTGCTTTACAGAAGACTAACATCATGAGGCACGTCCTGTGTCCTTTATTTCCAAAACCAGCAGGGTTGAAAAGCATATCCTCTATTTGTTGTCTAAAACCAAACAAATTCCAGAAACCAACAAAGTGCCCACAACATCCTGGTCTTTTCTTATTGGACTAGGAAATGTAGTAGAAGTCTTAGTCTAGACTCCAGTCTCGCCTAGAGCAAGACTGGCAAAATGCCATTCTGAGGAAGGAGCATCATTGCAAAGTCAATGCCAAATGCCACTAGGAGTGCCATTAACTGGAAAAGAAGAATGAAAAAAAAATATTTGTTTAACCTGAGTAGCGTGGGTCAGATTTTTGGAATAAGATTGTGGTGGCTGTAGCAGTAGCAGGAAGCTGTTGAAAAAGTTGATGAAAAACCCATGGCTTTTATCTGGAATCCTTCAGTGCAAACTGGGGCAGCTTCTCTCTTCTTTCTCTCCATAACCCTGCTTTTGCTTTAGCCTAGGTCAAGCAGCTATGGACCATCAAGCAGATATTCTTGGGACTGAGAAGTATCAAGCTCAACCCTCTTCTCTTCTCTTCTCTTTTCTCTTTTCTCTTTTCTCTTTTCTCTTTTCTCTTTTCTCTTTTCTCTTTTCTCTTTTCTCTTTTCTCTTTTCTCTTTTCTCTTTTTCTTTTCTCTCTTTTCTCTCTTTTCTCTCTTTTCTCTCTTTTCTCTCTTTTCTCTCTTTTCTCTCTTTTCTCTCTTTTCTCTCTTTTCTCTCTTTCCTCTCTTTCCTCTCTTCTCTCTTTCCTCTCTTTCCTCTCTTCTCTTTCCTCTCTTCTCTCTTCTCTCTTCTCTCTTCTCTCTTCTCTCTTCTCTCTTCTCTCTTCTCTCTTCTCTCTTCTCTCTTCTCTCTTCTCTCTTCTCTTCTCACAGTGAAGCTTTGACAAGTCAGTTTCCTTCTGATCTGGGCCCACAGACATCCCAGGGCCTCTCTGGACCCTTTTCTCTGATACAGAAGATTCCCTTATAAAGAAATTGTGATCAGAATGTTTGGAGACGTGTGTGTGATGGGGAGGGAGGAAATGTGGCAGCTGTATGACTTTTCCAGAAGGATGACAAAAATATGAAGTTAGGATAGCAGAAGTATTGCTGGGGACAACAGAACAAGAGCCCAACTGACTGTCTTGGCAAAGAGGTGCCTGTGAGAAATGCAGTACTAGGTTAGACCTGCACAATTTGTGGCACTCACACTTTATATATATATATATATGTATATGTATACACACAGACACAAGTGTTTTTATGTCTGTTTAGCCTGTGTCATGGAAAGAGGTCTCCATCTGTATTTGCCAGCACTCTACGTGCTGTACATTCCATGACACCACTTCCACCACAGTGTTTAGGAGAAATCAGCCAAGTGATGATGAGTAACAGGCTGCTTGCATGATTGTTTACATGGCAGGAAGAAAGACTTCTCATCCAAAATTAGTCATACGTGCTAAATACCACCTCAGCCTTCATGCCTTTTCAGAGCTGGTCTGGGTGTTTCTTGTTTTGCTTTTACCAAGCAATTGTTAGTTTTTCAATTAAAAACAAAACAAAGCATTTTGGAAAAAAATTAAAGGAAAATATATTTGTGATTTGGTGAAATAAGTCCAAGGTTACAAACTTTTGACAAGAAATAGGATTTTTGGAAAGGGGTTAATGAAATGTTTCCTGACTCTTGATAAAAACATTTTTGTCAATAGTACTTGGTGCAAGTATTTCGTAGTGTGCTTTTTGATAAACAGTTCTTTTGAAAATGAACAGATTTCTAAGTTGGTTTTTATTTTACTTTTATGATCATGAAGTACTTTTTTTCTTGAACAGTATTGGACACAAATTGAAAGATGCTAGTCCATCCACATCTACCACCTCCAAGTCTTTGTCCCCCTTCATCCCCTTGGAATTTAACCATAGATATTTTTGAAAAGCATTTTAACTTCTAGCATTCAAAATAATGTCTGGAAAAAAAAATGCTGAAGGTTTGGTCACCGAGTATATATGACCTTTAAAATTAGGTAAGACCTTAGTACAGAAATTAAGGCAGCTCTGGTTAGCATTTCTGTTAAATTATTTTCCCATTACATCCATTGGCAGTGTATCATGTGACAGTATGATGGCACCCTGCTACTATCCTCTTACACTTAATTGTAATGGCAATCAGTATTAAAATCCACTCCTTTCCCTTTCCAGAAACCCAGCTATGTGGGGATTCGACCCTATAGAGATTAAATCTGCCTTCTTCCCCTGCCTTCCAGAATGCTCTGTGTGTGTATGTGCACTCATTTTCATCCACAGATATAGAAGGGCCAATTATTTGGACCAGTCCTCTCTGAGACATCTGTAATATATATATTATTAAACACATAATGTATCTAGGACTCTATGCACATATATATTTATAAGATTCAAAGTTTCTGAAAGTGAGGTTATTGCAAAGCGTTGCAGTGACTAGAAATAAGATGGAAGTACTGAAAGACAGAACAATCACAGTTTGTCCTTAGAGTGACTGGTCCTGCACTGGAAGCAGCTCAGATAATCTACCTATCATGAATCCTCATGAAGTGCTGGAGAATGAGCCAAGGTCCAGCAGCCCAGCTAGAGGAGATATGAGTGGACTGGTGGCTGTGCATTTGAAAACACAACTGCTGTAGCAGCCAAGGGGATGGAAGTGTTTTGATTTCAGGCTCTTGCAATGCAGATGGCTGGAAACATTTACTACATTAAAGCTTTAATGTTAAAATAGAAACTTTTTTTTCTTTCCCCTGAAGATTTGATTGGAGAGAACTCAGAGGGACGTCACGTTCTCTTTCTCTACAAACATGCTGACAGAGTGCCTGAATTCAGACCTTGAGACAATGTTTTGTCTTTGGGCTGCTGGAGATTTTTCACTATTGTGAAGGTTTATTCACTATTATTATTAT